>NW_026561960.1:273611-469046 GCF_028858705.1 Grus americana
AAGGTTTCTATGAGAAATGGAGTAGGTTAAGCTCTACTCTAACTCTTCACTGTCTTTTCCTCCATGCACAGACCTCTGTGAGCAGCAGCCGCAGATGGCCAACGGCAGCTCCATCACCCAGTTCCTCCTCCTGGCATTCGCAGACACATGGGAGCTGCAGCTCTTGCACTTCGGGGGACTCTTCCTGGGCATCTACCTGGCTGCCCTCCTGGGAAACGGCCTCATCATCACTGCCATAGCCTGTGACCACCACCTCCCACACCCCATGTACTTCTTCCTCCTCAACCTCTCCCTCCTCGACCTGGGATCCATCTCCACCACTCTCCCCAAAGCCATGGCCATTCCCTCTGGGACACCAGGGCAATTTCCTATGCAGGATGTGCTCTGCACCAGCTCTTTCTGTTTCTTTTTTTCATTTCAGCAGAGTATTCTCTTCTCACTGTCATGGCCTACGACCGCTACGTTGCCATCTGCAAACCCTGCACTACGGGACCCTCCTGGGCAGCAGAGCTTGTGCCCACATGGCAGCAGCTGCCTGGGGCAGTGGGTTTCTCTATGCTCTGCTGCACACGGCCAATACATTTTCCCTACCCCTCTGCCACGCAATGCTGTGGACCAGTTCTTCTGTGAAATCCCCCAGATCCTCAAGCTCTCCTGCTCAGATGCCTACCTCAGGGAAGTTGGGCTTCTTGTGGTTAGTGTCTGTTTAGGATTTGGGTGTTTTGTTTTCATTGTGGTGTCCTATGTGCAGATCTTCAGGGCTGTGCTGAGGATCCCCTCTGAGCAGGGACGGCACAAAGTCTTTTCCACGTGCCTCCCTCACCTGGCTGTGGTCTCCTTGTTTATCAGCACTGCCATGTTTGCCTACCTGAAGCCCCCCTCCATCTCCTCCCCATCTCTGGACCTGGTGGTGGCTGTTCTGTACTCAGCGGTGCCTCCAGCCATGAACCCCCTCATCTACAGCATGAGGAACAATGAGATCAAGTATGCCCTCAGGAAACTAATGACTGGATGCTTTCCAGAAACAATAAAATGCCTGTTTTCTTCTTCAGAATATTCATAATATATCTCATTACAGGCCCAGCCAGTCTTCTGGAAGTTTTTTTTATGATCATTTTGGTCTTGGGGGAAGGGGGTTTGTGGGGGGGCGTGTGAAGTTTGGGTTATTTGTTTCTTTGTGTTACTTATCTGAATGCTTTCCACAAAGAAATGTCTTTATTTGACCCATTTCTAATTCACAATCTATCCAGCTTTTGTGTGACCTGGAGGCTGTGCAAATGAGGAGTCATACCCTCTGGGTGTTTAAACAAAATAAAGTGCCCTGCATTGACTCTTTTTTCTGAGGTCCTTCCTCCAAGACCTGCTCTGCAGCTGCGGGGAGCCTGTGTGCAGAGGGGAAGAAGAAAAGAGCGTCAGCACAGCCGCACTGCCAGGGAGCACCAGCACTTGGTCTTTCCCAAGCTTTTCTCCTTCCATTTCCATGCTCTCCTGAGCCCTTTTTTGGTGGAAGGCCTGGGGGCTCATGAAGCTTGGTTACAGTCGTGCTGTGTGGCGGTCCTGTGACCGCAGGCAGGGAGAGGCAACGGGCACTTCTGATACAGAGCTGGCCTCCATAGCAGCATTTCCATCATACAAGGGGGTCTTCTCAGGGCAGTGCCCGAAGGCTTAGGTGTTCAGAAGCTGGTCTCAAGAACATGCCCAAAGAATAGACTCTGCAGAGAGGCTTGTTGCTTTGCTTGTTTCTCTGTGGGCTCAGTAGGATGAGATCAAGGTCCCAGTGTGGTCTGCTAGGGACTGAGGTCTGGTACCGGTGTTGCTTGTTGGTGGCCAACACCCATGCGGATGGGGAATGGTTCCCAACTCACCTGCCTGGGGCTCTACAGCAGTTCACAGGGCTGCTGGCAAGTGAATGTTTTTCTGGAGGGACTCAGGAGCTGCCAGAAGAGCACAGGGGATCTGCAGGGACAGCGTGTGCCGGGGAGTCAGCGGTGGATGGAGCCCCACTGAGCGTGAGCCTGTCCAAGGTGGAGACCAGAGGTAAAGTGCCAAATCTGGGTGTGAACAGGAAAGTCCGAGCTCTGCAACGCGGGGGACACAACGGGCACAAGGAAAGCAGTCTGGTGAGTGATGCGTTATCACCCTCAGTGAAATGTCATAGGCTGGATGCATTGCAGCACCAAAATGCATCTCATGGCCTTGGAAGTGAGGCAGGGTACCTCTGCACACCCTCCATGGCCTCAGAAGAACTTGTGTGGGAGGCAGTCAATGGCAGTGACAGCCCTGAGCTAGGTCTGCCACGCAGCCCGACCGGCACCCAGCCCTGCAGAGTCAGCCCGTGGCGCCGGGCACCGCAGCCCACGCGCTCTGCAGAGCAGCACCACCAGCTCAGGGGCTGCGGGGAGCATGAGGAGAGGGTGCGGGAATGGCCGGCCAGGCCAACACAGACATGCTCACCTGGGGAAAGGCTCTGTGGGGAAATGGAATGTCCTGGGAGAAGAGCAGGGCACCACGTGTGCAAGGCAAGGCAAGAGAAATCCTTCGACCGGGCAGGCTGCCCTATCCTTAGGGCCGCAGGAGCTGCCTGAGGAGCCGCAGGGCCAGGACTCTGTGCTGTCCTGGGGAGTGGGACTGGCACGGGGGGCTGCAGGCTGTCTGGGGTGGGGATCTTGTCAGCATGCCAGCCAGAGACACAGTCATCGACCTCCATTTCCTGCTGTGGGACCAGTCCCAACCTGGGCTGCTGTGCTGGGCTGTGCTGGGGCAAGGGCAGGCAGATGGGGAGAGCTGGGGAGGGGCTGGGATGGGAAGTGCCAGGGAGAGGAAAACACCAGTGATCAGCTACAGCGCGTGAGTGCGGAGGTTGGGGGCACAGGGCAGTGTCCTTGCACAGCCAGGCCTCCTGAGAGAGAGAAGGAGGACCGGCAGAGCAGAGTCTGCTCTGGGCCCTTATTCGCTGGACATGCCGGGGAAATTGCCCCAGGGCAGCCATCACAGAGCAGCCAATAACAAGCACCATTTCCAGCACTGGCCTCTCAGCCCAGCTCAGAGAGGCTGTTCTTCCCTCCCCAGAGGGACATTGAATGACAAGGTCAGAAGTCCAAGTTTGCATGCTTCAGACGAGACATAAGCATGCACAGTGTGTGTGTGGGGAGATGAACCCACAAATGCCATCAGCTATTCCAATGGCCTCACCATCACCACCATAGCCTGCAACCAGTGCCTTCAGACCCCCATGTACTTCTTCCTCCTCGGCCTGGGCTCTGTCTCCACTGCTCTTCCATCATGGCATCATCGATCCATGGCCAATTACCTCTGAGACAAGAGTGCAATTTCTTTCTTGGGATGCGCTGCTCAAATATTTTGGTTTCTCTTTTTAGTTGTAGCAGTGTTTTCTTCTCACTGTCATGGCCTATGACTGCTACATTGCCATCTGCAATCCCCTGCACTACGGGACCCTCCTGGGCAGCAGAGCTTGTGCCCACATGGCAGCAGCTGCCTGGGGCAGTGGGTTTCTCTATGCCAGTGTGCACACGGCCAATACATTTTTAATACCTCTCTGCCAAGGATACACCCTGGACCAGTTCTTCTGTGAAATCCCCCAGATCCTCAAGCTCTCCTGCTCAGATGCCTACCTCAGGGAAGCTGGGCTTCTTGTGGTTAGTGGTTTTCTTGTTTGGGGATGTTTTGTTTTCATTGTGGTGTCCTATGTGCAGATCTTCAGGGCCGTGCTGAGGATCCCCTCTGAGCAGGGACGGCACAAAGCCTTTTCCACGTGCCTCCCTCACCTGGCCGTGGTCTCCCTGTTTATCAACACTATGATGATGGCCTACCTGAAGTCCCATTCCATCTCCTCCCCATTCCTGTATCTGGCGATGGCAGTTCTGTTCATGGTTCTACATCCAACAGTGAACCCCCTCATCTACAGCATGAGGAACCTGGAGCTCAAGGATGCCCTGAGGAAACTGATTAGATGGTATTTAACAGCCAGAGACTGTGTACCTTCCTCTGCAAATCACTCCCAATATATACCTTGACAGTCTAAGCCTGTCTTTCCTTCTCTTCGTTTATTCTTTTTTATTTTCTCTTTTTTTCCTTTTCCACTTTTGATGATGCTGTCTGCAAAGAAATGTCTTTATTCATCCCCTCTGTCCTAGGTATCCACCTGTCTTGTGTGACCCACAGTGTCTGTGTAAATGAGGAGCCAGACTCTCTCTGCATTTAAGCAAAATAAATTAACCAGCAGCATCTTTTTGTCTGAAGTCAACCCTTAGGGGGGCAGGAATGAATGAGAAATCAAAGCACTTTTGTGCCGGGGTTTAATCCCAAGCAGCAACCAAGCCCTACACAGCTGTTCGCTCACTCCAACCACGGCAGCATGGGGGAGAAAATCATAAGGGTAAAAGTGCAAAGACTTGTGGGTTGAGATAAAGACAGTTTAATAGGTAAAAGTCGTGCATGCAAGCAAAGTAAAATAAGGAACTCCTTCACCATTTCCCATCAGCCGGCAGGTGTTCAGCCATCTCCAGGAAAGCAGAGCTCCATCACGTGTAAGGGTTACTTGGGAAGACAAATGCCATCACTCTGAACGTCCCCTTCTACCTTTTAAAGTAAAGTGTTAATTCCAGGCATTCACAGGAAAACGAGGACTCTGCGATCACAGGAGAGGCAGCGGGAGCCCCGCTGGCACAGGGAAGGGAGACTGGAGAGCTGTTAGCTGAGGAGCTCCAGCGCCAGGATTGCCATGCTGTCCTGGAGAGTGGGGCTGGTGGGGGCAGAGAAGGGGGCAAATGCAGTCAGCATGGAGGGTCACCTACAGTAGGAACAGAGGAGAGCCAGAGGGTGAGTGGCCTCTGTTTCCTCATGCCCTTGCGGCCAGGTCAAGCCCTGGGACCGATGGGGAGCCGGAACCCCCTGCTCTGCCCCCCAGGACCTGCTGTGCCCTTCAGAGGGGCTGGGGCTGTGGGCTGAGTGCCCAGAGCTCTGCAGCACCCTGCCGTGGGCACTGCCGTGGGCCAGCCCAGACTTGGCCACTGTACTGGGAAGAGGCGAGGAGAATTAGGGATTGCTGGGGAGGGGTTGGGCTGGGTTGAAATGTGCCCAGGAGAGAACAAACACAGTGTAGAGCTAAGCTGTGTGAGTGTGCAGGGTGGGGGCATGCGGCAGGGTGCAGATCACGGTGCAGAGCCAAGGGTCACGGTGAAGGAAGCAAGGAGCAAAGGTGCAGAAGAGAGGGGCCCAGTCTGTGCCTTTTTCCCTGGACGCCCTAGGGACGCTGCCCCGGCAGGGCAATTTTCCCTGGCTGCCCCACACACTGGCCATTTCCATCTCTGGCCATACACCTCAGTCCTGAGGAGGGACCTTTGCTGCATGGCCACCTCTGTCCTCCTCCGGGCCTTCATGATACCCAACTCCACTGCCATTATTAATAAAAAGAAAACGAGTTTCCTACTGACGCTCATTACAATCCAAGTCCCATAGCTCTTGCCACAGCTGGTCTCTCAGCCAAGCCCATTCTCAGGCAGGTCCAGCTAGATCAGGGGTTCATGGTCTTGTCTCAAGAGATATTGAAAAAAATCCATTGTTTGAGATCCCACCAACTGGCCTGGGTCTTTCTTCTAGTGTTTGACTCCGAGGGAGTTCTCAAAAAAACCCCAACTCTTTCCACCTTTCCTTGTCCATAATGGTCTCCAGGCCCCAACCATCCTTCTTGCCTTTGCAGGACTTGCTCCAATCTGTCAAGGTCTTTCTTGTGCTGGGGAGCTGCAAACTGGACACAGCACTCCTGATGTGGTGGTTCTGTAGTGGCTTAGCCTTGGCCGGCAGCCAGACACCCACTCAGATGCTCATTCACAGCCCCAACTCAAAAAGACAAAGGGAGACAATAAGATAGATTAGCTCACAGGTCAAGATAAAGACCGGAAGATCACTTACTAATTACTGTCATTGGCAAAGAAGAGCTGACTTGGGGAAAATCAATTTAATTTATTGTTAATTAAAACAGACTTTTGATATGACAAAAATATGAAAGACCATCCCCCTTCATTCCCAATTCTTCTACCTGCCCCAACCCTGAGAGGTGCAGGGGGGATGGTGAATGAGGGGTTACAGTCAGCACAGAACCTCTCTGCCACTCCTCTCTTCGTCACACTTTTTCACAGAGATGTGATGTCAATGGAAGAAGAGCCGAGGTGGGGATGGACACCTCCCAGGGCTTTTGTGGTAGGTGGAGATAGAACATATTTAGGAGAGACCAGCAGGGAAGATGAGAAGTGGGGGATGCCCTGTGTGATGTCAGGGCAGCTCAGATAAATGGACATTCTCTATGGAACACGCAACAGGTTAAATGGAGGCGTGGGGGTGTGTGTGCGTCAGCTTCTAAATGGGCCATCCAGTCTTCTGCTCACCTGGATGGGGTACTCCCAAAAGAGGAAGAACTGGTCAGGCTGTGAAGACCAGTGTCAGCCTGGTCTGCAGTGACCATGTGGTCTCCCACATCCCCAGGGACGAGGGGAAGGAGATTAGCAGAGCACAGACCCTGCACATGAGGGAATGAGACTTTGGCCTCCTGCGGGCACTGGCAGGTGGGATGCCACGGGGGCAGTGTCAGGGCCCTGAGAGCATCCATCGGCCTTCATGGCCCTGACCAGCATAACCTGCAGCCTCCACCTGCATCCCTGTCCATGGGCCCAGGAGCCCATTGAAGCCCACTTTCAGCCCCAGCTTGATCTGCACTGCAGGTGTATGGGTCTCCAGTCACAGCCATAGACACAGCCTGGGCTGTCCATGGACCTTGTCGATTCAGACTTGCAGAGTCACTTCCTAGCTGGATTCTTTGTGGGGTGTACAATGAAATGACACCAGCGCCCTCCAGCTGCCACACCACAGCTGATTCATGGAGGCCTAGGGCCTTTCTGCTGCCTTTCTTCTCATCACTTGGTCAGGTTTTGGCAGGAGAGCAAGGAAAAGCAGGTGAGGAAAAGCAGGGTGCCAACGATTGAAAGCAGAGAGCAGAGCCTTCACAGGTGAAATGATCTAAAGGCTATACCAGTTCAAAAGTGTTTTCTTCAGCTCCTTCCTATGAGGCATTGAATCTGTAGCAGGAACGTGGAAGCTCTGAGATGCCTCCATATCCCTCTCTTTGAGCAATGAGGTTGATAGTACCCAAGTCAGAGGCTTTCTTTCAATTCTGTTTATAGTCTAAAGCACTCCATGGGCTGGAGATATGCCAGGGAACTTGCATAAGGAACCCACTCCTTGGAAAAGAAGGTGCATGTTCCCAGGAATCTCAGGAGGCATGGCCTACCGATAGCGGTGTTCAGGGAGCTGGTCAAATGCCTCGTCTCCAGTTCTGTGATGGTGACCTGGTTTGTGTGTAAATTCTCTCTGTGGATGCTGACATTTCCTGAACAACCCGGTCTGATCTCAGAGCTGGCCCTGCTTTGAGCTGGGCATTGCACTTGAGACCTCCAGAGCTCCCTTCCACCCTGAATTATCCTATGATGTAGAGAGCCTCACCTCCAGCTTAATCTCTTCCTGTACAGCACGTGCCAAGGAACAAGCTCTTGGAAGGCTTCGCAGGAAGAGACTGCTGGGGGACTCTAGTCCATCCTCCACGTAGCTGTGACTTTGCAGAGCTGAAACCTGAAGAGCTCCAAAGGTGGAGGTCACAGCAGTGCTCCTTCTAGTCCATGTTATTTTTTCTAAGGCTCAGCCCAAAACTCCCAAGAGGCACTTTGTGGCTGTTTCCTCTGTCAGTTCATTGGCCACTGCAGAAGAGAGCTCGGCTCCCTCATCTCTCAAGGTAGGTAGGTGCAGGCTCTTATGAGGTTGCCCAATGCCTTCCCTTCAGCCAGCTAGAGAGGCCCAGTTCCCTCAGACTCTCCTACAGCTCAGGCTTTAGGCTCCTCACTCCATTTTGGCAGACCTCCCCCGGACACTCTCCATTTTCTCCATTTTCCTTTTGGAATGCAAAGCCCACTGGCTCCTACGGCAGCCATCATGACTCACAGGCCCTTCTCCTCCAGGCACTCCTTAGCCTGCGTGGTCACTGCCCATGCTGCTGCACGGAGTTGTTCTGCAGCTTTTCCTTCTAAATCTTCAAGTTTCGGCTGGCCAAATCCCCAGGTGTGTCAAGGTCCCTCTGGAATGAACCTCCAACATTGAAAGTACCTGTGCTGATGTTCATCCTGAGCCATGGTGCCTCTAACAAGGTGATAACTCAGGTAGCTACAGGACACTACAGATGAGAAAAAGAGTACTAGTGTAGTGTAGTTGCTAATCAAGGCAGAAAGCAACGTTTAACCACCTCAGAAACACCAAATAAGGGTTCAAACGGAGCACGTGCAGGGCCTGTGAGGAAATGGATAAAAGGGGTTGTCTTTTTGCATGGGAGGGGATAAGGAGTAGGACTGGAGATGTGGGAAGGGAGTGACAAGGGAATGAATGGTGAAGCAAAGGAAATGGTCAGGACACTTTGGGGATACCTGTCAAGCAGGCCTGCACCTGAGCAGCAGTGCCTGGAGCAAGGCATGACAGCTGCAGCTGCTCTGACTAAACTAAGAACCTGACTTACTTCCATGGTCACAGGGAACCTGAGAACATTCCCTGCTGTCATCAAATGCAGACCTTGAGGACAAGAAACTGCTGCATCTTTTTGGTTTCGACTTTCTTAAATGGGATTTCAGGAGGTGTCTGTTCTGGCCTTCTGCTCGCAGCAGAATCAGATGTGGAGTCAGGCCACATTGCTCGAGGCTTTATCCATTGGGGGATGGAAAACACCCAAGGGCAGAGACAGCACAACGTCTGTGTGAAACCTGTTCCAATGCTTGGATGTCCTCATGGAGAAAAAGATTTTCCTTATCCCTGTGCTGAACCTTCCTTATTTCATCATCTAACTATTGTCTATTATACAATGACCCTTTCTAAAGTCATCTTTTCAGCAGACTGTCTAGACAAAGGCCCTTTCCATTGCGCTCCAGTTTTCTCCTCTCCCTGCTCTTTGTTCACTCACATTCCTGTCACCCACCCAAAGCTGCTGCTTTGACATCAGGGAATTAAAAGCTTGCCCTGTCATTAAGTAGTCTAATTGTCTCTTTAGCCAACTCTTTAGTTATGTTTATATCTATATATCTATATCACCTATCTATCTATATATCTACTGACCTACCTACCTGTCTAAAACATTTCTCATAAGATTATCCCTTGTAGAAAGGCAACATCATTAGAGGCAGCTTGTAGTAAGCATATGGTGCAGAGTGTGTTTTATTGTCGATGAAACTTTATCATGCTTGACTTCTGTGCTTGCAAATTAGATGAAAAATATACGTGCAGCCATTTCTCTAAGGAAAGCAAGTGCGGGTTGGTACAAAGGAGCTGTAACATCCAGCTGCAGAATTCAGTGGAGAAGTCTGATGTAAGGGAAAGTCCCTGGTGGCCAATGAGAGAAATGGTGGGGCTGGGGAGCTGAGGTGGAGGTTGTCCATGCTGTGTCAGACCTCAAGGGACTGCTTTTCCTCCTGTCCAGGTGTCCTTAGGAGAGACCCTGGAGCAAGATCTACTGGGGAATGCTGCCATCACCTCTTCTCTAAACTGAAAAGTAGTAAAATACACCCTTGGAAATAAAACCTCCTCTTTGTTAGAAGTTCTTTGAAATCTTTCTCCACAACTACACTGGGAAACAGCTCCAATTATCTGTACAACTCTTGAAGACTTGAAGAAAATCACAGGGAGAGAGATGGCTCGTTAAGACTTGCTTTATTTTAATGAGTCCCATGGTGTATTTGGTGCTGAGTAACAAACCTCAGGTACTGAGAGGAGATTGCACAAACCTCTCAAAGACTCAGTGTAAAAAGAAAAAACCCAAAGTACCTTGAAGCATTGAGTCCCACTGAGCACCATGACCAGCAAAGGCTCCCTGAGGACTCGTTAGAAGAGATAATTGGAGGCCATGATTGCAGGCAGGCAAAGGTAATGTGCAGGCAGCTGAGATGCAGAGAAAGCCCTGCTTTTGTTTGATGAAGCAGAAGGGCCAAGGCCTGACCCCCAGCCCCTGGGAAGGCAGATCCTGTCCTTCACGCCTTGCTCAGGGCTCTTCCTGGGGCAGTGGGATGTGGGGGGTGTCGTGCTGAGTGAAGGACAACGGGATGGCAGTTCCCAGCCTTACTGGGGGTGTGCAAGGAGGCAACGAGGCCCCCCCAGTGCCTTAGGACAACATGTCTCCTCACAGGCCTTGGTGGCAGAGACGATTGCCAAGGGGACACGGACTTGGGTTCTCTTGGCGACTTCCAGCCTTGCCAGCGCCCTTTGCCATCTCCACCACACGTTGTCCTACGCTGTCCCACAGCTGCTTCTTTTCCCTGCACACTGTAGACACCCATCTCACTTCCTCACCTTGCTCTCACCCTGGCATTTCCATACATTCACGGACATCTGTCCACCCTCACGCTCTGTTCCTTGAAACACAAAGAGATGGACTGATCTCATACTCCTTCTGGATGACTTCTTGTACCACAGCACTACCCTTGGAGTGACAGTTCTTCCTCCTCATGTCCAGTCTCCACCTTCCACGCTGCACTGTGTGGCAGCGTTTCTCTCTCCTGTTGTTTCCTACCTCCAAGGAAAGCTCCACCATCTGAGAAACAACCCTTCAGGCAGGCATCCCAACCCACCAGTCTTCTTGAGGCCTTTCACCTGAACAGACAGAAGTAACCTCACCATGATCTCCCAAGGCTGCTAGCCTTTCAGGTTCTCAGATAGACACGACCAAGCCCTGTGCCTGCTGCTGTCCCATCATGTTCTCAGGCAGAACAGACATGACCACCAAGATATAAGCCCCCTTCCTGGAGGGAGCCTAGATCCTTCTTCAGATGGGATCTCACAGACAATGTGCCAACCAGGTGCCTTCTGCTGGCCTGTCAGAGATGCTGGCAGATGTGAGCTTTAAAGCACATATCCCAGCCATGGGCCAAGGTCTGGCCTATCAGCTATTTCAGAATGAAGTGACCTCAGAGTCCCTTTCTCAGCCACGTTCCTGCTGCTGGCCTATCACCTCCAGAGGCAGAACTGACCTCACCTCCCCATTTGCTTCCTACTGGATTATGAGGTACTTATACACAATTGACCACATCATACCATACCCAACCATCACCCTCTTTGTGGCCCAGTACCTGAGCAGGTAAAAGTAAGCTGCTTTCATCAAATTTATCCAGTAGATTTCCTACCAACAATTTGAGTGGAGAAATGTTCCTCAGAGGAACTGCTGTATTTCTACTGCTGCATTTTCTATCTCTACTTCGGCCTCTTTGTTTTGTCTTCTTCCTCTGTCGATTCTGTCTCCAAAAGCTCTCCAAGGGAGAGACTCATGGAATCATCAAATAACTCAGGTTGGAAGAGAGCCCTGAAGTTCCTCTTGTCCGGCTATCCTGCTCAAGGCAGGGTTAACCTGATGAGGTCGCTCAGAGGCTCTGCCCAGTTTGGCATCATCCACAAAGGAGCTGAAAATGCCCTCTGTCACATTGTACAGGGAGTTAATAAAGACATTCAACAGGGTTGGCCCAATCCGACTATAGGGAGACTATGGAGACCATGTCAAAGCCCTTGCTAAGGTCTAGGTACGAAACATGCCCTTCTTGCCCCTACCCATATGGGTTTGGCAGTCCCTTCCTTCTCCTTCAAGTGCCTGTAAATCCCTGCAGGTGTATTTGGCCCATCACCTTCTGAGGGACTAAGGTGAGGTTGACCAGCCTGTAATTCTCCCAGTCCTCCTCCTTGCCCTTCTTGAAGAAATGTTTGATGTCTGCCTTTTCTGAGGATCCCAAAACCTCTCTGATTGCTCTGACACGTTTGAGGGCACAATCCAGAAAGGGTGATGCGAGCAGACAGGAGTATTTGCAATGAGCCTGTCCAAGGCGGGTGAGAGGAATCTCAAGGGGAAGTTGGGGGTTGTTCCTGCAGTCACAAATAGAAACGTCAAGGCCCTGTGAGATGTCCGCACCTGAGTTGGCCTCATTGACTCCTCATATACACAGGGGTCTTCAGAGCCACGAGTCCTTCCCTTGCAGACACAGAGGCAGTGCATCGCAGCAGTCACAGTGTCTCTCTGGCCTCTTGTTGCCACTCCGGGAGGAGGCTGGGAGGCACCTCAGCCCTGCAGTGTGTCGCCCTGCCCTGCACTCATCTGAGATGCCCCACGGCATGAGGAATGGACACCGGGACTTAGGTCCAAGGAGGCCCATCCCAGTGCTGCATTCAGGTGGTTTCCCAGGGGAAGTTACTCTCCCAGTGAAGTGACCTCAAGACACTGTCTGTCCCACAAGCCTTCATGGCACCTCTGAGGAACAGCTGATGGCATTCATGCTCACTCAGGTTCATCTCCCCACATGCACATGATGTGCATGCTTCTATCTCGTCTGTAAAATGCAGACGTGGACTTCTGACCTAGTCATGCAGTGTCCTCCTTCTGAACAGGAGGGACAAACGACCTCTCTGAGCTGGAGTGAGAAGCCAGTGTTGGGAATGGTGGTTGCAAGGGGCTGGCCTGTGATGATTGCCCTGGGGCACTTTCCTTGGGGTGTCCAGTGACCACAGGCACAGACTAGACCCTGCTCTGCTGGTCCTTCAAGGCTATCCCAGGAGGACTGGCTGTGCGAGGACACTGCTGCGTTCCCCCACCCTGCACATTCAAACACTTGGTCTGTTCACTGGTGTTTTCCTCACCAGGGCACTTTCTTGAGCTTGTTCTGGACAGCCACTTTGAAGGAAGACCTACGCCTTCAGGCACTGCCTCAGGAGGTCCCCTTGTCTGACGGAAACACTGTTATGGGGGCAAACTTTGTCATAGTAGTGCCCATTGCCTGTCCCTGCCTATGATCACAGGACTGCCACGCAGCAGGACTCTGACCAAGCTGCCAGTGCTCTCAGGCCTTGCACCAAAAGAAGAGCTCAGAAAGAGAGTGTGGAAGTGAAAAGAGAGCAGCTCAGGAAAGACCAAGCGCTGGTGCTGCTTGGCAGTGCTCCTGTGCTGGGACTCTTTTCCCCTCCACCTGTGCACACAGGCACTGACCTGCAGCTCCAGAAAGGTCTCTCAGGAAGGATCTCAAACAAACCAGTCACTGCAGGGTCCTTTGATTTCTTTAAATGTACAGACAGTCTTGCTTCTCATTAACACACTCTCTGGATCACACAGGAAAGGTAGATCCTGATGCAGAAGAGGGATGAATAATGACATTGCTTTGTGGACCACATTGTCATCAGTAAAACAAAAGAAAAAATGAAATTCCCCCCCCAAAACAACAGCAACAGAAACTTCAGAAGACAGGTTGGGGCTGCAATGAGTTATATTATGAGTGATATGCAGATGATGATGAACAGTTTATTGCTTCTGAAAATCATCCAGTCCTCAGTTTCCACAGTGCATCCTTGAGCTCCTGGTTCTTCATGCTGTAGATGAGAGGATTCATGGCTGGAGGCACCACCGAGTACAGAACTGACACCACCAGATCCAGGGTTGTGGAGGAGACAGACAGGGGCTTCAGGTAGACAAACATGCCAGTGCTGATAAACAGGGAGACCACGGCCAGGTGAGGGAGGCACGTGGAAAAGGCTTTGTGCCGTCCCTGCTCAGAGGGGATCCTCAGCACGGCCCTGAAGATCTGCACATAGGACACCACAATGAAAACAAAACACCCAAAGGCTAAACAGACACTAACCACAATTAGCCCAGCTTCCCTGAGGTAGGCATCTGAGCAGGAGAGCTTGAGGATCTGGGGGATTTCACAGAAGAACTGGTCCACAGCATTGCCGTGGCAGAGGCGTAGGGAAAATGTATTGGCCGTGTGCAGCAGAGCAGTGAGAAACCCACTGCCCCAGGCAGCTGCTGCCATGTGGGCACAAGCTCTGCTGCCCAGGAGGGTCCCGTAGTGCAGGGGTTTGCAGATGGCAACGTAGCGGTCGTAGGCCATGACAGTGAGAAGACAATACTCCCCTACAATAAAGAAGAGAAAGAAAAAGAGCTGGGCAGCACATCCTGCGTAGGAGATGTCCCTGGTGTCCCAGAGGGAATTGGCCGTGGCTTTGGGGAAAGTGGTGGAGATGGATGCCAGGTCAAGGAGGGAGAGGTTGAGGAGGAAGAAGTACATGGGGGTGTGGAGGTGGTGGTCACAGGCTATGGCGGTGATGATGAGGCCGTTTCCCAGGAGCGCAGCCAGGTAGATGCCCAGGAAGAGCCCGAAGTGCAAGAGCTGCAGCTCCCGTGTGTCTGCGAATGCCAGGAGGAGGAACTGGGTGATGGAACTGTCATTGGACATTTGTTCACTCTGGGCTTGGGGGGCTGTTGAAAGACAGCAAGACATTGACAAATTAGGGCAGACGACTTTGAGCCTGTCCTATGCTCTTTCCCTAAGATTCCCTTCAAATTTACTTCTCTTTCCTGTCAGGGGGGGAACTTTATTTAAATCATCTTTATGAGCTCACGTTTGTGCTGCTGAGTGAGGGCACTTTCTCTGAAGGGGCAGAAATCCTCATCTTTCACCTTGCTCTCAGCCTGGACACTGGTGAGCCCTGAGGGACAAAAGGGCTCCCTGATCCCTAATGCAGAGTCAGGAGAGCTGGTCTGACTATGAGTGACCTGATGGTCACCACAGAGGTGCCCTGTGGTTATTGCACCTTTCTTCATCAGAGGTGATCTCACGCACAATATACTTGAAGAAGAAACTGGATGTTTTTGAGCTCAGAAGAATTCAGTTTCAAAGTCCATTTCTCCAAGCTCTTCTCTCTTTCTCTAAGCAGCTGAGCAGAGAGTGATGCCGAGGGGTGGCCTGGCTCTCTGCTCCCTGGAGTTGTCCCTGCCGGGAGCCGTTTCTCTGTCTCCAAGTCTCCTCCCTGTCAGTGCTCACAGACCCCATCCCACCTGCTCTGTGCTCAGCTCTGCCCTGAAGACACCTCCTGGCAGCAGGGCTCTGCCCAGGGCATCTCCCTGTTAGCAGCTCCGCAGGAGTAGGTCAGAGAAGCACTGATGCTGCAAGCAAAGGTGATGGTGGTGCTGTCTGCTGGTAGAGGAGTGGGTGAAGGCACTTAGGAGGCTTCTGGCAGCTGTGTTGATCCCTCAGTGTAAGGGTTCAGGAGTCTCAGTGACTTCTTCAAACTTGACAGCTCCTCTCCCCTGTCCCTTAGAAGAAAGCTGAGAAGGTAGTCCCTGTCTTGGCCTTCCTCTTGAAATGCTGCCTCCGCCATTTTCCTCGTGGTGATCTGGAGCACTAACCAGCCCTGCCTACACAGCACCCTCTCAATCAATATCAGAAGGCTCCTACCCTGTTGGGGGTCACTTCTTCCACCCACTCCTTCTCCATGGTGTGTAACGCCGTGGGGAGCTCCCTGGTCAGGCTGAGTGCTGACCCTGGCAGGCGGCAGAGTCCCTGTCATGGCACATGAGACCCCTGGGGCATAGAGACCCTGCTCTGAAGAACAGTCCTGGGCACCCCTGGGCTGTACACCCACCTTCACACCCTGCAGCCGTCCCTGTCCCTCTCATGCCCTGTCCCTCTGATGGTGCAGCAGGAAAACCCTGCTCTGGAGCTCGTCCTCCTCCTCTATAGAAGAGAGAGATCCCATAGGCTGTGGGTTATGCCAGCTTTAGGAGATCCCTCCATGAACTGCAGCTGCGTTGTCCTGCAGCCAGAGACTTACTGTGTCAAGGGCCGTGAAGATTTCTCCTCTTTTGAGCTCTCAGCATCCTCCCAGGCCCATCTGCCGTTGGCCGTTCTCTTCCCCTCGCTGCCGGCAGGCAGTGCCCTCAGCCCTGCTGCGCTTTGCAGAGGAGCTGCTCCTGGGCAGAGCTGTCTCTCTGCAGCGCTGCCCGCTTGCCATGAGCTCCCTCCATCTCAGGAGCCCAGCTCAGATCAGCAGCAGAGGACCAGCCCAAGGCACTTTAATGACCCCTCTGAGGGTGGGTTTGGTCCCTGAACCTCAGACACTGAGAGGAAATTGAAGAAACCTCTCCAGAAGTCCAAGTCAGATGCAAACTCCAAAGTTTCTTGGAGTGTTAACAGGTCCCACTGAGGACCATTACTGACAAAGCCTCCCCAGGGGCTGGTTAGAGCAGAAAGCTGGAGGCAGAGATGACAGGTAGACAAAGGCAATGTAAAAGTGGAAGAGATTCTGAGTAATCCTGGATGTCTGTATCAAGTCAAAGGGACAAGCTGTGACCCCCAGCCCCTGGGAAGGGAGATCCTGTCCCTCACACATTGCTCAGGGCTCTTCCTGGGGCAGTCTGATGTGAGGATGGGCAATGTCAAGGGCAGGACCAGGGTCCAACACCTCCCAGTCTCCTGGGTGGGGAAGGGGAGGCCATGAGACTCTAGTGCTGTAAGGATGAGGTGCTCCCCCATAGGCATCAGTGGCAGAGACAACACCCATAGCCAAGGGGAGAAAGAGTTCATCTCTGTTGGGGGCTTTTCAGACTTTCGTCATCCCTCTATCCTCTCCACTGCAGGCCATCGTCCTGTGGTGTCTCACACCTGTACCTGATCATCATCATTGAATCATCATAGAATGGTTTGGGTTGGAAGGGATCTCAAAGATCATCTAGTTCCAACCCCCCTGCTGCGGGCAGGGACACCCTCCACTAGACCAGCTTGCCCAAAGCCTCATGCAACCTGGCCTTAAACACTTCCAGGGATGGGGCCTCCACAACCTCTCTGGGCAACCTCTTCCAGTGCCTCACCACTCTAACGGTAAAGAATTTCTTACTAACATCTAATCTAAATCGACCCTCCTTCAGCTTAAACCCATTACCCCTTGTCCTGTCACTACACTCCCTCATAAACAGTCCCTCACCATCTTTCCTGTAGCCCCTTTAGGGACTGGAATGCTGCTATTAGGTCTCCCCAGAGCCTTCTCTTCTCCAGGCTCAACAGCCCCAAGTCTCTCAGTGTGTCTGCATAGCAGAGGTGCTCCAGCCCTTTGATCATCTTCGTGGCCTCCTCTCGACTTGCTTCAACAGCTCCATGTCCTTGTCCTGGGGACCCCAGAGCTGGACGTGGTACTGCAGGGGGGGTCTCACAAGAGCAGAGTGGGGGGGGGGGGGTGTCTCCTCCCTCGACCTGCTGGTCATGCTGCTGTTGATGCAGCCCAGGACACGGTTGGCTTTCTGGGCTGTGAGTGCACACAGCTGGCTCATGTTGAGCTTCTCATCCACCAACACGCCCAAGTCCTTCTCCTCAGGGCTGCTCTCAATCCATCCTTCGCCCAGCCTTGGCGTCCTTTGCCAGATTCAATCCTATCAGGGCTTTAGCTTTCCTAACCTGATGCCTGGCTGCTCAGACAATTTCACAACAAATCTGATGCTGCAGGGTAGAATTTCATTCTTGCTTCAAAGGAAGATCATTTGGAAATACCGTGCCATCTCAAAGATAAACAAGGTGTACAACCTGCAGCTGGATGTGGCCCACTTGGCCCCGCACCCCTCTGCCAGCCCGTTCGCACCGTCACCCTCCTCACCAGTACGACCCCCCCCAGAACCTCCCAAATCCCCTAAATTCACCCCAAAACATGCCCTTTCACATGACCCGTGAACTCTCACAGCGATGCGGGATGTGCCCTGGCCACCCTGTGCCCATCCCTCTGCTGCTGCTCAGCAAGGTAAGAGAGGTGTCCCTAGGCAGGTCCCTGCCACCCTGGGGGGTTTCCCCAGTGATGTCACCTCACTGCCACCCTGTCCTCAAGGTGGTGGCCTGGTCCATGGGGTACAACCACCTGGGGCTGGACCACGTGGTGGTCACACAGGTCACAGGCCACCCCCTGTCCCTGTCCCTGTCCCCATCACTGTCCTGTCCCTGTCCCCACAGGTGTCCTGGCCCCATCCCTGACCCTCTCCCTCAGCCCAGTGTCATCCCTGTAGGTTCCTGCATGTCCCCATCCCTCTCCTGTCCCCCCACTGTCCCTGTCCCTGTTCCCATCACTGTCGCCATCCCTGTCCCTGCCCCTGCAGGTGCCTTGTCCCCACCCTTGTCCCTGTGACTCTCCCTAAAGGTGTCCTGTCCCCATCCCTGTCCCCATCCCCATCCCCATCCCTGTCCCTGTCCCCACAGGTGTCCTGTGCCTGTCCCTGTCCCCACTGTCACCCCCACAGGTGCCCCATCCCCATCCCTTTCCCCACAGGTGCCCTGTCCCCACTGGGGCCCTGTCCTCACCCCTGGCCCAACCCCTGGCCCTCGTCCCCGTCTCTGTCCCCGGTGTCCCCACGTGGCAGGTCCCCTGCCCGCCCTGCCCTCGCTTCATCTGCTGCGGCCTCAACACCTCGCTGGTGCTGACTGGGCTGCGGCTGCCGGGCCATCGGCGTCCTGCCAGGGTGGCCCTGCGTCACAGTGAGACCCCCCGGGGACCCCACTGGGGACTCCACTGGCACCCGAGGGGACCCCCCGGTCAGCCCCTCACCCTTCCCCAGGTCCCTCGCTGGGTCAGTGTTAAAGGCATAGCTGCTGCCCGAGCATTCACACACCATTCATGGTGTTGCACACACACACACACACGCGCGCGCACACAGAGTTATTCTTGGGCGCGCTTCCTCCTTCTTCAGGCTCGACCCTAGGTTTCCTGCAGCAGGGTCTCAGGCATCAGATTTTATGAAAGAATTGATTTAATTGAAAGGTGCAGCAGCAGGGTCAGCCCGGGCTGGGCTGAGAGACCCAGAACCAAGAAATCCTGGGGTAATTACACCTTGGGACCCATACTCCCGCCCCTCACGCGCCCTTCACCCGCTGTCCACACATCCTTTAGTCCAATGGTGATTTGACATGACAGCCAACATGGCTTCACTAAGGGCAAATTGTGCCTGACCAATTTGGTGATCCTTTATAATGGTATGATGGGGTTACAGCATTGGTGGATAAAGGAAGAGAGAGTGACGTCATCTACCTGGATATGTGCAAAGCATTTGACACTGTCTCACACGACATCCTTGTCTCTAAATTGGAGAGACATGGATTTGACAGACGGACCACTTGGTGGATAAGGAATTGGCCCTTGCTGGTGGACCATGGAGAACGGAAGAGTCCCAGGCTTGGGAAAAACACTACCAAGACATTAGTGTGATATCAAAATACTTTCCCATACTCAAAGACTCAACACAGCACTGCACTACCTGTTAGGAAAACTACTAGGAAAATTACTGAGAAAAAAGACTTCTATCACGGCCTACACGCTTCAGCAAATCTAGGTACTCGTGCTAAGTAAAGCTAAGCACACAGCACAATTCCCACCCTATTAGAATCCTAAGCAGTTTATTCTAATTAAAACTTCCTTATTTAGGTTGAACAACTAATATCCCTCCACAGTCAGCGGCCTCAGCACCTCCTGCCATTGCCTCTTCCTCTGCTGCAGCCACGACATTGAGGGGCCGCGGTTCTACCGGTGGGCACGGCGGGGGCGGGAGCAGCAGCGATGGTGCCGGTGCTGGTGGATGCGCCAGACGTGCCTCCGGCATCCACAGTCATCCCGCCCTCTGTCCGCAGGTCTCCCTGGGCCACTGCCATGAGGATTCCAAGGGCATCTTTTCTCTTTCAGAATGGGACAGCTACCTCTGGTTAGGGGACAGGGAGAAAGAGGATCCGCCTTGGGGACAGAGCCCAGAGATGCAGTTTCCGCAGAACTCCAGCTTTATCTTTTTTCCTCAGCTCCAGTGTTGTAATGCCTGACCAGTGCTTTGTGCTTCCTGCATTGCTCAGTGCGCATGTTTACTGCATCGCATCACGGGAGAGACCCTCTCTTCTCCACCCATCCCAGCAAGATCTCTCGCATTTGCAGGAGGAAAACATACTCTGTAAATGCAACCTTATTTGGTGAGCTCATTAGGGAAGGAAAAAAAAAAAAAAAAACAAACACAGCAAATAAGGGCTCAGTCCCCTTTGTACAGGCTCGTCTCCCACAGGAATTCACTTGTTCACCACTTAATTCATGAGGTTTCTAACTCACAATTCTCTAATTCATAACTCCCAACTTGTCGCTCCTGAACCTGTGTCCTGTTTTTGGCTGGGATAAATTTCCTCCGAGTGCTGGGATGGGGCTGTGGTTTGGATTTGTGCTGAAAACGCTGTTGGTGACACAGGGATGCGTTAGTTACTGCTGAGCAGTGCTCGCACAGCGTCAAGGGCTTCTCTGCTCCTCGCACTGCCCCGCCAGCGAGTAGGTTCTGGTCCACAGCATTGCCGTGGCAGAGGGTTATCACAGACTCAGAGAATGGTCGGGGTTGGAAGGGACCTCTGGAGATCAGCTAGTCCAACCCAACTGCTAAAGCAGGATCACCTAGAGCAGGTGTCACAGAATCGTGCCCAAGTGGGTTCTGAATCTCTCCAGAGAAGGAGACTCCACAACCTCTCTGGGCAGCCTGTTCCAGTGCTCGGTCACCCTCAGCGTGAAGATGTTTCTCCTCATATTGAGATGGAAAATGACAAGGGTAATTGTGCCAGTTGGCCGCCATTCCAGGGAACGGTCCTGGGCACATGCACTTTCTTGCTGTAGAGAGAGTTTTTGGATAGTTCGGTGAAAGGCAATGGGAAAATGTGAGTGCATGCTTAGTGAGACCTGGGGAAAGTTCCTTATCTTTGGTGTCTCATCATTACTCGAGTTGGTGACTCAACAATACAGCAAGCGTAATGCTTCCCTTTCTCTCACATGGTGGCTGTTGTGTGAGACATTTGGGCCACAGACTGGCTCCCTCTCTCTAGGTGAGACTCCGTTAAACTGGGCCCCTGCATTGCTTCCAAGGCACTCCCCCAAAACCAGACAATTAGTCTCCATGATGATGCAGAGCAACCACTGTTCTGAGTGGAAAAGTCGCGTCATGAGCAATGCAGTGCCAGGGTTCATTGCTTTCACTTCTTGTCGTTCTCCGAGATCCTGAGGTGGGTGCAGGAAAGCTGGAGGCAGGAAACTGTCAACATCAAGCAGCCCCACTCGCTCCAGTAGCTGCACTGAGACCCCCCACTCGCTCCAGCAGCTGAGCTGGGAGCCACTCCAGTAGCTGGCACCACAAGCCAGGGGTGCCCACACCCCCTGGTTGACTCCAGGAGCTGGCACCCAGTCCACCCACGCCAGCCCCCCAGTAGCTGGCACATCGTCCTTTCAGTTCACAGACACACAGGGCAGAGAGTGAGAGACAGAGGAGAAAAGATTTAATAAGAAGGTATTGGAAGACAGGACAGACATCATCTCTGTCCTGATACCAATCACTTCTCTCTGGAGACTGGTGTCAGCAGGTTGTCCATCATCTGAAGCTTCTTCAGCAAGATGTGAGGGGACCAAGTTGGGCAGTGGGTGCTCACATAACAGGAGCCCTCTTCATCTGCAGCCACTTGAGCCTGAAGCTCCTCAGCAGCCTTCTGTCAGAAGTCATCCTGCTCAGCCCGTGCCAGCAAAGCTCCAGCAGGCTCTCCCATTTCTCCAGCTCTCTGCTGAGGGAACGACGTCCTACACAGTTCCTCAGGGGAGCTTTAGATGTGCAGTGGCACTCGAGCATTGATCAGCTGATGGATGCTCTGCAGTTTCCTGGCTCGCTCTTGCAGCTGCTTGCTAAGGAGACGCAGCTTAGCACTCTTCTGCTGGAGCTTCTCCACCTCCTCCCGCACTTCAGGAGAGCTTCCCTTCCTCAGAAGACAGTTCTCCTCTTGAAGGGCACGGCACCGCCTCTGCAGGTCTTTCAGGGCGCTCTGGAGGCAGGCGTTCTGCTCCAGCAGCCTGCTGTGACTGCTCCCAAGCAGCCAGTCCTCCTGATTCTCTGATTTGGTCTGAACGCCCACCTCTGCCACAGACCGCCCGCTGCCGGCACTTCCTTGTGGCGGGGAGCGCAAGCTGTGCGGCGCCAAGTCTTGCCCCACAGCCTTGAGCAAAACCTCCACGCCGCTTCCTTCCTCCTGGAGGTCAGCATGGCAGGAGGGAGATGCCGTGAGGCTCTCCAAAGAGCAGGGCCCGATGGTCCCAGTGCCCAGGAGGGTCTGCAGGCGCTGCCAGGCCGTAGCCTTGGCCCTGGCCTCCTTGCAGGAAGCAGGCTGCTGGTCCTTGAACCGCTCCAAGATGTAATTTTGGAAGAGTCTCCTCTGTTGTAGCAGTTCGTCTTGCAGGCGGAGGATGCGGGCAGCCTGCTCGCCATTGGTGTCCCAGCGCAGCTTGCCGAGGACGTCCTGGAGCTTCCCGCGGGCCTGGCTGCTGCTCCAGGCTCCTCTCACCAGCTCCTTGGCCAGCTGCTGCTGCAGGTCCCGTGCCTGACGGATGGCGTCGCCACGCTGCTGCTGCAGCATCCCCTGCACCTCGCGCAGCTCAGCCTCCTTTGAGCGCAGCAGCTGGCGGATCTGCGCCGCCCGCTGCCGCTGGTTCAGCTCCCGCAGCCGCTGGAGCTCCCGTGCCTGCTGCTGCTCCCATTTGGAGTGCAGCCGTTCGGCCAGGAGCCGCTGCTCCTGCTCTGCCGCCTCCTTCAGCTGGCGAGTTTCAGCGGCGAAGCGCTGGCGCAGCTCTTGGGAGCGGAGTCGCTCAGCCTCCAGCTCAGCCCGCAGCCTCTCCCGCTGCTGCTTCTGCTCGTCCTTCTGCACCGGGCCCCGGCAGGGTGAGGGGCGGCTGCGCGCCACGGGCCCCCGTCCCGCACCGTCCCGGCTCATGGCTGCAGGGATGGCAACCAAACACGGCCACCAACAGCCACCAACGTCGTGCGTCACTCCCTCTCAGCAGCTGCTGCCTCCCTTGACCATGCAGGTGCGCAGTCAGCGTCTGCAATGAGCCAAGGGTGGGCGCATATGGCCTGATATGCGTGTCCTGGCGCTGACCTCACAAAGGAGGGGTGGGGCTGTGGGGCCTTATAAGGTGTGTCCTGGTGTTGACCTCACCAAGGAGGGGTGGGTCCACATGGCCTTATTAGGTGTGTCCTGGTGCTGACCTCATCAAAGAGCGATTAAGCCACTCGGTTTTGTTGCTTCTTATCTTACTCCCGATAAGACAGGTAGACTCCTTTCCATAAGAAGGGAGTTGTCATGTTCTGTCCCTGACGGTGAAGCAGGGAGTCCCTGCTCTGGATCATCTCCTCCTCCTCCTCTACTCTGGAGAAAGATCCCGTAGGTTGTTGCCTGCATGGATGAGCAAGCAGCTGCAGGAAAAACTCAAAGGGAAGAAAGAAATTTAGAGTATGCTCAGCAGTGACTCAATCATCCCTGGGTGATCAGCGCTGTTTCCAGCACAAATCCAACACACAGCCCCATACTCGCTACTATGACAAAAGTCAACTCTGCCCCAGCCAAAGCCAGCACAGCTCCCCAGCACAAGAGAGGATTTTGATGCCAGGACCAATGAGGGCTTGCCAGCTTGGCAGAGCACGGCTGCCTTTTCGCGTCCTCAGGTGTCCTGGCAGGGGCAGGCTGGGCTAAAGCTTCTCCCCTCCTCCCCTCCGCGTGTTGTGGTCTGGCAGGGCAGCTGGGGCTTTGTTGCAAGCACACCCTGGGTCGAGGCGTGCTGTCCTGCAGGCAGCAGCAGAGACCAGGCATGACGCTGTCTGCTTGGCACACTCGGGGGGGTCCCCATGGGAAGGACAGCATGGGACTGGGCTTTTTGTTCCAGCTTTACTAATAAAAAAGAGAAAAATCTATTCAAATGTGGCCGTGTTCAAGAGAACAACTTCATCTCTGCAGGGCTTGGCAGGGCCAGCAGCGCAGCGACCGCAGGCTCCATCGTGCTGTTGGCACCTCACTTGACAGGATGAAGACGGTCTGAGTTGCCAGACAGCTGACCGAGGGATCGGTGTCTTTCGCCAAGGGCAGGAGGGCTGCAACAAAAGGAAACAGAGCAGGCATGAACCCCCACTGCCTGCCTCTGGAGACCCCCAGGAGTCCCCTCCAGAGCATGCCAGCCCCAGCCATCTCTTGCCCTGGCCAGGAGGAGCAGGGGAGGCAACCGGAGCAGCTGGAAGCTGCTGCTCAGGAATGCTTAAGTACTTAAGGACTTGTCTGAGAAGTGAGAATGCCTGGGAAGTTTCTGACTGTCCCGGGTTCGGCTAGGATAGAGTTAATTGTCACCAGAAGCTGGGATGGGACACAGCCAGGACAGGTGACCCAAGCTAGCCAAAGGAGTATTCCCTACCATGTGACATCATGCTCAGTATAAAAGGGGAGCTAGTCGGGGAGGGGCAGTGCGGCTCCAGGGCGCGTGGCTCAGGGACGGTCCGGTTTTGGGACCAGTCGGAGCGTGCGGTCTGAGTTGTATGGTCGTTGGGTGAGAAACTGCATTGTGTATCACCAGTTTTGTGTATTCTGTTAAGTACTGTTGTTGTTATTTCCCTCTCCCTTTGCTGTCCCAATTAACTCTCCTTATCTCAACCCATGAGGTTTTGCCTTTGCCCATTCTCCTCCCCATCCCACCCACTTCTCACTATTTGTGAAGCCTTCTGTAAGACTCTAGTATGAAGAGCTGTCACAGCGTCTGTAGGGGCTATGGGAAAGTGTTTTCAAGACCCTTCTCCTCAGGGTCACTGCTAAGCCGGTCAGGACCCATCCTGCTCTGATATATGGGGTTATTCCCCCCCCGATGCACGACTGACCACTTCTCCTTGAAAAACTTTACTAGCTCCTGTTGGCCAAATCCCAGAGTTTCTCAAAGTCCCCCTGGACTGCAACTCCTTTTTGCCAGCTGTTCCTGTTTGTGTGCCAATGGCTGGCCCTGATTGTGGTGAGCCATCAACACAAGACCTCAGCATCAGAAACTGCAGGACACTACAGCTAATGAAAGGAGTTCCTAGTTTGTACAGACCAATGTGGGAATCAGCACGACAACCATCTTAGAAACATCCAAGGAGGGTACAAAGCCAGAAACGCCAGGGCCGGTGGGGAAAGGGCAGAGTTGGGCTGTTTGTAGAGGAAGGTATGAAGATGATCAAAGAGGAGAACTTGGGAGGGAGAAGAAGGGAAAAGAAAACCAAAGGTTAAGCTCAGGTATGATGAGGCCTGCTTGGGGTTACCTGCCTAGCAGCCCTGCGTCAATGACTTCAGTGGGACAAAAAAGCCACAGCTGATCACTGTGGACTTATGTCTGCTCACTTCCACGATCATGGGGAACCTGAGTGCTCTGCCTGCTGCCATCAAGGGAAGACCTGTGGTGGAAGGAAATGCACAATCACTCACCCTGGAAGGGATCGCGGGAGGTCTCTAGGCCAAGCCAGACCACTGCCAGTGGAGAAAGGAGAAGCGAGGGTTGGGCTGTTTGTGTGCTAGGCTGTTAATGGAAAACATCGGCCTGTATAGACATGCATACTGTAGTGATGTCTCCAGGAGCTGCTCTTAGACTCGCCATCTATGCAGGAGCTGGCCCTGGGATCCCCTCACCCCTCCAGTTCCAAAACACACACACACACACGCACAGAGCTGTCTCCATCACAGAATCACAGAACCACTGAGGCTGGAAGGCAGCCAGCTTCCACCTTCTCTGTGCTTCCTCTTCATGCTTGATTTTTGTCAGGGGCTCCTTTCTCATCCAGTCCAGCCTCCTGCAATGTTGCTTGACTTCCTGCATGTCTGGGTGTACTGTTCCGAAGCTTGAAGAGGAGATCCTTGTCTAGCAAACAGCTCTTCCCTCTTCTCTGCAGGACCCTAAACCATGGGATTCTTCCAAGCAGGTTCCTCAGCACGCCAAAGCTGTCTCTCCTCAAGTCCTGCTCTTTGCCTTGTTCCCTTCTCTCAGGAACCTCAACTCTACTTTCCCACCCCTGGCTGTTCCATCCCTGACCAGCTCTTCCTTGTTTCGACGGATGACGTCCTGCAGGACAGCGCCCTCTCACTGGCTCCTCAGTCACCCTTGTCAGGAAGGCGTTGTCAATGAACTCCAGAAACCTCCTGGATGGCTTTCACCTTGCTGTGCCCCTTCAGCCAATATTGGGAAAGTTTAGGTCAGCCATGAGGACCAGGGCCTGCTGAATTCAGCCTTCCCTTTGGGTGAATATAACACATGCAGGATTACTCAGAATCTGTTCCACCTTTACATTGCCTTTGTCTACCTGTCATCTCTGCCTCCAGCTTTCTGCTCTAACCAGCCCCTGGGGAGGCTTCGTCAGTAATGGTCCTCGGTGGGACCTGTTAACACTCCAAGAAACTTTGGAGTTTGCATCTGACTTGGACTTCTTCAAAGGTTTCTTCAATTTCCTCTCAGTGTCTGAGGTTCAGGGACAAAACACAACAGAGGGGTCATTAAAATGCCTTGGGCTGGTCCTCTGCTGCTGAGCTGGGCTGGGCTCCTGAGATGGAGGGAGCTCATGGCAAGCGGGCAGCGCTGCAGAGAGACAGCTCTGCCCAGGAGCAGCTCCTCTGCAAAGCGCAGCAGGGCTGAGGGCACTGCCTGCAGGCAGCGAGGGGAAGAGAACGGCTAAAGGCAGATGGGACTGGGAGGATGCTGAGAGCTCAGAAGAGGAGAAATCTTCACGGCCCTTGACACAGTAAGTCTCTGGGTGCAGGCCAATGCAGCTGCAGTTCATGGAGGGATCTCCTAAAGCTGGCATAACCCACAGCCTATGGGATCTCTCTCTTCTACAGAGCAGGAGGACGTGCTCCAGAGCAGGGTTTTCCTGCTGCACCATCAGAGGGACAGGGCATGACAGGGTGACAGGGACAACTGCAGAGGTGTGAAGGTGAGTGTGCAGCCAGGGCTTCCAGGATTGTCCTGGACCAGACTACGGCTGTGTGCCGGGGCAGGGACTCTGCCACCTGCCAGGGTCAGCACTCAACCTGCCTGGGGAGCTCCCCATGACGGTGCAGGGAGAAGCTGGGAGTTAAGAAGTGAACCTTGGCAGGCCAGGGTCCTGGTGTTGAGAGGGTGCTGCATGAGTCATGGTTCTTCACAGCTCAGGATGACATGCAGGACATTAGTAGAGGCAGCATTTCAAGAGGAAGGTCAAGGTAGGGACTAACTTAAAGATGAAGACCTTTGCAGGGTCTGTGATCTCAGCTTTCCTCTAAAGAACGAATGCTCTAACAGAAAGCTGCCCCTGGGCAGAGCCCTGCTGCCAGGAGGTGTCTTCAGGGCAGAGCTGAGCACAGAGCAGGTGGGATGTGGTCTGTGAGCACTGACAGGGAGGAGACTTGGAGACAGAGAAATGGCTCCCGGCAGGGACAACCCCAGGGAGCAGAGAGCCAGGTCATCCGTCAGCATCACTGTCTGCTCAGGTGCACAGAGAAAAAAAAAAAAAGAGGTTTGAGAAATGGACTTTGAAACTGGACTCTTCTGAGCTCACAACAGTCCAGTGTCTTCTTCAAGTACATTGTGTGTAGAGATCATCCTGCAATGAAAGAGGTGTAAAAATTACAGGGCACCTGCCTGGTGACCAGCAGGTCACTTGTGGGCAGACCAGCTCTCCTGACTCTGCATTAGGGCATAAGGAGCCCTTTTGTCCCTCAGGGCTCACCAGTGTCCAGGATGAGAGCAAGGTGAAAGATGAGGATTTCTGCCCCTTCAAGGAAAGTGCCCTCACTCAGCAGCACAAACCTGAGCTGACAAAAAGGAGTTGAACAAAGTTCCGCCAACTAAACAGAAGTTATTTTGAGGGGATTTTTTTGGAAAAAAACATAGGGTAATGTTTGGAAAACAGCATAGGATGGGAACAACAAAGTCTGTGCTAACTTGTCAATGTCTTTCAAGAGTCCTCCATGCTCAGAGTGAAAAATTGTCCAACAACAGCTCCATCACCCAGTTCCTCCTCCTGGCATTCGCAGACACACGGGTGCTGCAGCTCTTGCACTTCGGGCTCTTCCTGGGCATCTACCTGGCTGCCCTCCTGGGAAACGGCCTCATCATCACCGCTGTAGCCTGCGACCACCACCTCCACACCCCCATGTACTTCTTCCTCCTCAACCTCTCCCTCCTTGACCTTGGCTGCATCTCCACCACTCTCCCCAAAGCCATGGCCAATTCCCTCTGGGACACCAGGGCCATCTCCTACGCAGGATGTGCTGAACAGCTCTTTCTGTTTGTTTTTTTCATTTCAGCAGAATATTTTCTTCTCACCATCATGGCCTACGACCGCTACATTGCCATCTGCAAGCCCCTGCACTACGGGACCCTCCTGGGCAGCAGAGCTTGTGCCCACATGGCAGCAGCTGCCTGGGGCAGTGGGTTTCTCACTGCTCTGCTGCACACGGCCAATACATTTTCCCTACCCCTCTGCCACGGCAATGCAGTGGACCAGTTCTTCTGTGAAATCCCCCAGATCCTCAAGCTCTCCTGCTCAGATGCCTACCTCAGGGAAGCTGGGCTAATTGTGGTCAGTGTCTGTTTAGCATTTGGGTGTTTTGTTTTCATTGTGGTGTCCTATGTGCAGATCTTCAGGGCCGTGCTGAGGATCCCCTCTGAGCAGGGACGGCACAAAGCCTTTTCCACGTGCCTCCCTCACCTGGCCGTGGTCTCCCTCTTTATCAGCACCGGCATGGTGGCCTACCTGAAGCCCCCCTCCATCTCCTCCCCATCTCTGGACCTGGTGGTGTCACTTCTGTACTCAGTGGTACCTCCAGCCATGAACCCCCTCATCTACAGCATGAGGAACAAGGAGCTCAAGGATGCAGTGTGGAAACTGAGGACTGGATGGTATTCGGCAGCAATAAACTGCCCATCTTCTGCTGCATAACAACTGTTATTTAACTCATTACAGGCCCAGCCTGTCCTCTGTAATTTATATAGTTGATGATGGTGTTTTACTTGTAATGATGTTGTCATCCCCTCTCTAATTCAGTCTCTGCTTTTCTTTTCTGACTGAGTGGCTGTGTAAACGAGGAGCCATGCTCTCTGTGTGTTTAAGTAAAATAAAGGAACCTGCAGCAAGGTGGGGTTTTTTCTGAGATCCTTCCTCCAAGAGCTTTATTGAGGTGCAGGGACAGTTCCTGTGTGCAGAGGTGGCAGGGAAGAGAGTCCTGGCATGGCAGCACTGCCAGGAAGAACTTGATCTCCCAGAGCTGTTCTCTTTTCACTTCCACACTCTCTTTCTGATCCCTTGGCTTTGGTGGAAGGCCTGATTGCTCTGCAGCTTGGTCACAGTCCTGATGCGTGGTCGTCCTGGGACCACAGGCAGGGACAGGCAACGGGCACTTCTGTGACAGAGCTGGCCTCCGTAGGAGTGGTTCCATCATGAAAGGGCATCTCCTCAGGGCAGTGCATGAAGCCTTAAGCCTTCCTCCAAAGTCGCTATCATGAACATGCCCAAGAATGGGGCCCACAGATGAAAACACCAGTGAGCAGCTAAAGTGTGTGAGTGTGCAGGGTGGGGGCACACAGCAGTGTCCTCGCACAGCCAGTCCTCCTGGGACAGACGTGAAGGCCCAGCAGAGCAGGGTCTGGCCTGTGCCCGTGGTCACTGGACAGCCTGGGGAAGCTGCCTGTGCTGGTCTTGGCTGGGATAGAGTTCATTTTCTTCAGAGTAGCTAGGATGGGGCTGTGTTTTGGATTTGTGCTGAAGACAGTGTTGATGATACAGAGATGGTTTTGTTATTGCTGAGCAGGGCTTACATGGAGTCGAGGCCTCTTCTGCTTCTCACACCACCCCACCAGCGAGGAGGCTGGGGTGCACAAGAAGTTTGGAGGGGAAACAGCCAAGACAGCTGACCCCACCTGACCAAAGGGATATTCCATGTCATATGACATCATATGCAGCATATAAAGCTGGGGGAAGAAGAAGGAAGATGGGGACATTTGGAGTGATGGCATTTGTCTTTCCAAGTAACCATTTGTGTTGGGTTTGCGTGGCAAGGTTTTGGTAGCGGGGGGGCTACAGGGGTGGCTTCTGTGAGAAGCTACTAGAAGCTTCCCCTGTGTCTGATAGAGCCAATGCCAGCTGGCTCCAAGATGGACCCGCCCCTGGCCAAGGCCGAGCCAATCAGCGCCTCTGTGAGAACATATTTAAGAAGGAAAAAAAAAAACAGAGAGAGCTTTTGCAGCCGGAGAGAGGAGTGAGAAGATGTAAGAAACTCTGCAGACACCCAGGTCAGTGCAGAAGGAGGGGCAGGAGGTGCTCCAGGCACCGGAGCAGAGATCCCCCTGCAGCCCGTGGTGAAGACCATGGTGAAGCAGGTTGTCCCCCTGCAGCCCATGGAGGAAGGATGAGGGGGTGTAGAGATTCCACCTGCAGCCCGTGGAGGACCCCACGCCGGAGCAGGTGGAGGGACCTGAAGGAGGCTGCGGCCCGTGGGAAGCCCACGCTGGAGCAAGTTCCTGGCCGGCCCGGTGGACCCGTGAAGAGGGGAGCCCACGCCAGGGCAGGTTTGCTGGCAGGACTTGTGACCCCGTGGGGGACCCCACGCTGGAGCAGTTTGCTCCTGAAGGTCTGCACCCCGTGAGAGGACTCCATGCTGTAGCAGGGGAACGATGAGAGGAGTCCTCCCCCTGAGGATGAAGAAGCGGCAGAAACACCGTGTGATGAACTGACCGTAACCCCCACTCCCCGTCCCTCTGTGCCGCTGAGGGGGGGAAGGTTGAAGCCGGGAGTGAAGTTGAGCCCGGGAAGATGGGAGGGGTGGGGGGAGGTGTTTTAAGAGTCGATTTTATTTTCTCATTCCTCTACTCTGTTTTGCCTAGTAATAAATTTGATGAATTCCCTCTCTAAGTTCAGTCTGTTTTGCTTGTGACAACAATTAGTGAGTGATCTCTCCCTGTCCTTATCTCGACCTACAAGCATTTCGTTATGCCTTTTCTCCCGTTTAGTGAATGGGGGGAGTGAGAGAGCGGCTCTGGTGGGCACCTGGCCTCCAGCCAGGGTCAACCCACCACACCGTTACACATGATGGATCCTTGCTTTCTTGGAGATGGCTGTACACCCACCTGCCCATGGGAAATGGTGAATGAATTCCTTGTTTTGCTTTGCTTGCGCACACAGCTTTTGCTTGACTCACTTTTACCCTTGCTATTCTCTCCCCCATCCTGCCGGGGGTGGGACTGAGCGAGAGGCTGCGTGGTGCTCAGCTGCCGTCTGCAGTTAAACCATGACACTTGCTTCAACTCTGGCATACCATAAGCCTGCCACCCCATAACCCTAGCCAACTGTAGCCTTAGCATCCCAGAACCCCAGCACTTTGTAGCCCCAAGATATCAAAACATGGAACACAAACTCCCTGGAGATCTCTGCCAGAGTCTTCAGGTGGCCCCAGATCTCAGACATCACAACTTTGACGTGGGAGTGGGACAGAGCCAACAGGACAAGACCGGCATCCACCTTCACACCCTGAAAAAGTGCCCGGGTTAACAGTCCCAGGGAGAAGGCTGAGGCACTCAGACACTTTGAACCAGCCAGCCATGGCCACAGGGCTTCAGCTCATCATTGCCGTGCCAGAGCCACCAGGCAGATGAACCCATCCTGCCTGCGAGACCCCTCAGGCAGCACTGCCCAGCTCCAGATACAGGCTGGAGACAACCTCAGCTCTATGGGGAGGTGCTTCCTGGGAGCAGGATCTCTCACGGGGGCACTGGGAAACCATCCTCATGCCTGGATGCCTGAGAAACTTCGATGTGATGCTCCATATCGCACCCAAACCAGGGGTACAGGAAGGCTGCTGTGGTGGCCGCCAAGAGAACCAACTCACCTGGGCTGCTCTGCGGCCACTGGGCACCTTTGCTGTCAGGCAGGTCACAGCGTTGCCCTGTAATCGTCTGTCACCTTCCTGCAGGACACTCTTCAGCGCAGGGTACATCTCTGCTAGGTCACCCTTGGGACAAAGATCAAAAGGGAGGGACTGCGTTTGCTTTTCCCCCATTCCCTGGGTGCCCCAAGAGAGACCTGCCACCCCCACATCAGCTGTGTGACATGGACACCACGTACGAGCTGCAGATGGGGGTCAGGACGGCTGTGGGGAGCGGGCAGGCCATTCTGCAGTGCCCCCGGTGCTGGCAGAAAGCAGAGCTGGAGACAAGCGGGGGAAGCCCAGTGCTGCAGCCTGCACAAATGCCCGGCTCCTTGAGCCCGGGGCTGCAGCACGGCACTGGCACTGCTGGGGCTTCGCTGGGACAAAACAAGCAGGGATGACCCTGACACCCTGCGTACGTACCTGCTCTGGCATCTGACAGCCTGTCCCTCTGCCCATTACTGCCACGGGATCCAGAAAGCAGCACTGCTGCCCCGGCGTGGTCCTGAGCCATCTCTCAACGGATGAGTCTTTCACCAGCAGCCCTACAGAGAGGAAAAATTGCCCAGAATTAAGCTGTTCTCAAGTTTTTGCAGGCAGTCAGTTTTTCTGAGCTGCCTGGTGGTGCTGCTTCTGGGGAATGCTCAAGAAACAGGGCAGCTGCCTGTACCTGCAGGCAGGCAGCAGAGTGTGCACACTGGGAGGGAGCAATGGTTTGTGCGGCTGTTGAATGGCTTTGGGCTTAAAATGTATCCAGCCTGGTACGCCAGGTTCCTTTTCCTTCCAGGTTGCATTCAGAGCTTAAATAGCCTTTTGTAAAAAGCAAAACAATCAAACAAACAGATGGGCAATTTTTTTCCTCCCAGTTGGGCTTTTTTTCCCCCACTCCTGGCCACTCTGCAAGGTGATGTTCGTCACCAAGGTTAGGGCGCAGGATTGGGCCCAGGACAGGGCTTTGGCAGGCCGCACGTTTCTTGAGCCTTCCGGTAATGCAGTTCCTGAGCAGTGCTCGAGAAATGGAGTCAGTTGCCCAAAACTGCTATTTTTGGCCTCTCCCCAGAGCTCTCTGTCCCGCTCCCTGACCCCATGTTTTAATTCTTCCCTCTCTCTCTGTAGCCCATCATGATATTTTTCTTTCCCTTTTTGTCTCTCTTTGGCTCCCTGATCTTTTTTAATCCCTCCTTCCCTGCCCTATAGCCTCTTGCTTTTTTTGTCTTTCTCCACATCTCTCTCTCCCGCTCCCTGTCCTTCTCTTTTTTCTGTCACCATCTCCTGCTTCCTGCCCTGAGTTTCCCTCTCTCTCCCGCAGCCTGTCCCCTCTTTCCTGCCTGCATCCCCCGCTCAGCTGGCTGTGCTTCTCTCTTCTCTCCGGGCCTCCGTCCTGCTCCCCATCCCCTTTTGGGGACCCCTCTTTGGAGAGTATTTATGTCTTACCCGCAAGTATCGTTTGTTATCTTTCATAATTGCATCCACGAGGTCTTTCTGGAGGGGAGGGTCTCCGTTTGCCGAACTGAAGCCACGGGTGCTATTTCGTTTTTTGTAGAACAGAACATAAGCAGTGTCCTTTGGAAATCTACTGGTCATTTTCTGGACTGACTGAAATGAGGGAAATGTCACTCTGCTGTCATTGAACAGAAACCATTCTCTTGACTTATCAGTGTCACTTTCTACAACAGTAGGACGACTCTCCCCTGTCAACAACTGAGCCTGAGGAGAAACTAAAGAATCACCTGTAGACTGCTGGCAGGGTCCTGAAGGCCCTGACCCAGGAACATTTCTAGCATATGAAGAGTAATGTCCACTTCCAGAGGATACACCAGAATGCATCACCACGGAGCTTAACAAACAGGGCTCCAATCGTGGGCGAGTCACTTCATCAGCACCTGAGGGCTTTAGTTTTTTAGCAATATTTTCTCCAATATCAGACACCTCGACACCAACAGACCAACCTCTTGAAACTACACCTGGAGAGGATGCTACTCTTTGGACTGGTAGTTTCAAACCAAGTGGCAGAGACACATTAGCTAAGACTTTGCGCCTTACGTGACACTTTGGATCATAGGAAAATCTCAAAAGAGTGAGAATGAGGTATTCAGGTTCCTCAATGATTTGCATAGTTTTCTCAGCATTCTGTAGAGAGGCACACTTTTCACAGTAATACTTGTTGTCACCACTGAGGATCTCAGGCGCCAGAAAATAATGCAGTAAATCTGTAGCTGACAGAGGGTTTTCACCTACTACCCTCTGAGGCATTTTCTTCTTACCTTGACCTTTGTTGCGTTCAGAATTTGTAGTCTTCTCAGACTTTGGCTCAGCAGAAAAATCCTTTGTGGTTCCTTTCTTTGTTCTTGGGTCACATCCACCATTTGCTTCCAACTTGAGAGGTTTTTTCCCAGCAGGACTCATGGGTGAGGTCTGAGTTTGCACCACGTTGTCGCCTTTCCCTTCAGTACATTCCAGGACAGAAAGCCAGAGGGAGATCTGTGAAAGCTTCTTCCTTTTGAGACACGCTTTTGCACTTCAGACAGTATACAGTAGTCTTCACTTTTCCTCCAAACATCTTCTCGACCAGAGCTCTTTCTTCACTTCCCTTACCAGATGCTTCAGCAAATACTTTTGCCTTATTGACAGCTTCTTGTTTCTGGGACTTTGCATTGGGTTTGCTTTCAGAAGTCTTTGCTGAAGACAAAGTTTTCAAGGTTTTCTCTTCTTCATGCAGCCTGAAGACAAAGAAAAATAGATCCAAACAGCTGTGCTATTTTACAAACAGATCCCGCTGCACCATTTCAGACTTTTTTTTCCCAGTTATGCTCAAAAATATAGATGGTTCAGTGGCTAGAAGTGTCTTACATTCAAAAAAGCTATTTGTTATTTTGTATATAAGCAAGTTGAAACATACAGGTCAGTACCATCCAAGACCGAGTATGAGAGAAGCACAAGTGCATTTAAGGTGGGTTTCATTGTATATAGCAGAACACAATGGAGATACTGAGAGAACTGGCAAGTATTAAAAAACCTAACAGACAACGATTTTATTATTTACCATTACATTATCTTGATAAATCAGTTCTCCAGTTGACTGGTTCTGTATGTCAGATTTTCTAAGAGAACAAGTAGCTGTTTATCCAGTGCCAGACTATTTCCAAAGAAAAGGTCAGGATTTTGTAGCTAAGAAAGTTAAGAAACTACAAGAAAAAAACAAAAAACAAAAAAGAAACACAAGTTGGGAAAAAAACCAAAACAAACAAAACACCACTGTTTCACTATGGGGATAAACTTGTCCAGGAGTGGAATGTGCCATAAAGCAATATTGCTTAAGCCACACCTCAGCAATCCAAAATTCAAGAGAACTACTAATAGATCTAGGTACTTTTGTATTATCCATGCCACCGTTAATTTGCTTGTTTATCAACTGGTTATAAATGCATGTACATCTCGTTGTGACTTATCTAACCTGTAAGAACTATAGCTGTCTCCACCAACACGAAATACCCAGATGCACAACTAAACGGCTTTCAGCAACCACATTCTTTTACAACAGGATCATGACTCGAACATAACACTCAAATGGAGATTTGTAAAAACATTACTACCACTGTAACCTGCTTTAAGTGATGCGGGTACAAGATGGTATCCAGACTTTACCACAGATTAAACCCATGAAGCAAAGTGTTCCATACACCATACAGAAAACCAGAGACAGCCAGGAATGAGGCCCAAGATTCCCGGTGCCCACTCGTGCAGTGGAACCCTTACACGACCGCTCCGAAGAGTTCAACATTATGTGATAAGACTATAGATCTATTCCCATTAGTGGCACAATAACTGTACCTGTCTAGCAGGAATTTGAGATATTCTGAGCAATCCTGCTGGGATCGAGGGCTGAACCATGGTGGTCGGGAAGCCTCAAAGAAAATTCTAGGAGCATATGCCGCCTCTCTCTGTTCACATAAGAGAGGGACAGACAAGGTTACGTAAGAACTACTTAAAAAATTGGTCCTATTCGTTTGATCTTGACCACTGAACTTTGGACTACATCATTCTAGAGAAACTGTATTAAATATGTGGTACACAGAAACATTTAAGCCACTTAATCATAGCAAGAGAGCACCATTAATCTTGTAGTTATCACCTCTAGTACAAAGATAAAAACAGTGGCTCCTGAAGGCAACTATTAAGTGTGTGGTGCGTGTAAATCAGATATTATTTGTAATAGCAGCTACTGTTCTTGCTGGCAAGCTTGAAAAAAATGTTTTCTTTTTTCAGAAGAACACAGTGTTTCATAAACACGAGTTTACTTTTAAGGTGATCCAGCCTCATCCCCTTCACAAGCAAGCCTAGTGGTCAGTGCTCCAGAGAAACCAGATTCTAGAACCTTGAAACAATGAGGACGTTCCAAGCGCAGGAACTCTGTTACTCTTTACAGCCACTTAGGAACCACATGCGAATGACACTTCAAAGAACTGAAAACCATTTCTTTAGTAACTTACCAAATGAAAAGCTTCTGCAGAATGCTGAAAACTAAGCAACATGTGGGAAAGGACAGCAAGGGCACCAGGCCTCGCTAGAGGAAACCAAAGTCGATTAAAGACCTAAAAAAACCCACATTCCTTTCAGTAAATCTAGAAAGTAGAATTTCAGTAAAAATGTAAACATATCTCCAAATCCACAACCATTGGAAACAGACAGAATTGTTACATGCAGCTGAAAGCTATAGATACATTTACATCATCTTTGCAGAATCATAAAGTAATATCTGTTGCGATCTACAAGATGCTACACAATTGCATAGTTGTTACAAACTCCTTTCCCTCTCCTGCAATTTTGAATGTTCTTTTACAGCTATTACAAATTCCTTTCCCTCTCCTGCAATTTTGAATGTTCTTTTCCAACGTACCAATTCAATCGTAAGCAGAGTAACATCAATGAGGATGGTAAATGTCTGGACTGCAGCCAGGCCTTTCAGCAGTGCAATCACCCGTGTTTCCACATGCTAAGCCAGAGGCCAAGACAACCAGGCAATCATTCTGAAATATTAATGAAAAATTAAAAAAATAAAACAAATCAAAACCCCAGTATGCCACTAATTTTAATCTCAACAAAAAGATTCTATATATTGCGCGGATAGTTACACACTTATGCAGAGACTCACAAGAAGTAAGGCAAGAATGTGAAGTAGTAAAATAATTTTGATTCTACTTCAAGTCACTTAACTCTGTAATTAATAGTGATTTACTACATTAAAAGTAAATACAACCATCTCAAAATACATAAGCATATAAAGTTATATATTATATATATAACTGTTACTTGTTATTTAAGAATATGAACCCTGGTTTTATAGACATTAAGCTAATGTTTTTATGTTGTGGCAAAAACTTACTCCTGAAAGTGAAAAAGTGTCTGTACCCGGGAACCTCCCCTCCTCCACCTTTTAACCCAAACCAGACCAAAGCCGACTATTAAGTTTGAACTTGAAAAGCAAGACTCTTCAACTTTGAACCACACGCCTGGAACCCAACTCAAATACTCTCAGCTAAAAAGGTAAAATCCAGTCATTTTAAATCCATTGCAGCAGGTGTTATAAGGATCTTATAATAGCTACCAGCAGCCTGGGGTCCACATCTGCCCCAAAAGGAAGAATTTCACTACAGCTAAGGAAAAGTGAAGGGACTTTATCTGTGCCTAGAAAATACAGTGAAATACCAGCAACGGAAAAGAGGGGTATGCCATACTTTTAAATTCATGGACAATTTACACTGATGTTTAAAGCAGACAGGTGGGTTAGCTGAAGCAATTCTAAGTCACAGACAATATCATGAGGCAGTACCAGCTCAAACATGACATTTAGGCTTTGTTCTTCGGAGATTTTACTTAGCAATAGTTTGGATTTTCTTCAATTGTCCACAAGACCTCCTTCTTCAAACCAGATGGGGGACCACTAATTAAGTGGAAGGAAAAATTTTTCACCATAAGGGGGGTCAGGCATTGAAACAAGTTATGCAGTAAGGCTGAGGCACCTCCATCCCTACAGAAAGCTGTTAACTCAAATGGACAAAGCCCTGAGCAACAATGTCTGACTTTGAAGCTGACCCTCCTTCGAGAAGGACTGGACCAGATCATTTCCAAAGGCTCCACTCAATCTATGTACCATCATGATTCCATTCTACAGTTCAATGAAAATAGGAAGTTAGAAGTATATTTCTTTACTTCTTTTCTGAAAAAGCTCCTCCTAAAGACTAATTCTTTTCAGAGGCTAAATTCTAGCACAGAACTGAATAGGTTACAAGGAACAATTCTAATAAACAGTCACTATCACTACAAACTGAGAATCACCAATGATGCCTATCTGAAGCAAAACTATCAGCCCCTACATTCTTCCGAGAGATTAAAAGAGCTCCAAACAGACTGAAATCAGGGTTTCCATCCTCAGATTCCAAACTAAAAAGAAAACCACGGTCTTTAGCAACACCAGACAAGCATTGTGGACATGTTGTATTGCCATAAACAACCTAAAACTTACACAGAGTTTATAATTTGGATATGAAAAATGTATAGTACACGCATTGTAAAATTTAAATATCTTAGAATTACATACTATCTGCACATATAACATTCAAAGGTTTATCTCAAACAAGGAATCGTTAGGACTGCCCTTTTTTACAATCCAGCACTGATCTTAGTGGGTTTCTTTCATGTTACTACAAAAAACACATGGCAACATCATAATCATTGCTCACAATTTACACAAAGCTCTCATTTCCCCAAGGTGTTAAATTCAAACATGTTTATTCTCAGCGCCCTTTCCATATACTTTCTAAAACAGGGAATCAAGAAAGTAGGCCAAAACTGCTTTGCCCTGCAAAGAATTAAGCTTAACCTAAAAACAGGCCCTGAACCTCACAGTACTATATCGTCTTCAAACCTCCTCCTTGCCCCTCTCCAATTTGTAGGCTTGATATTTTTCAGTAGTGGCACAAACACCTGCACAGTTAATTCAAGCCTAATGACAATATATTTGGTTTTCTTCATTATCTTTTGAGACAGGTCAAGAGTATTCTGTAGAGCCCTCCATTAGAACAACTCTTCTGAAATACCTGATTACCATCTTTATACTACATGCACTTTCAGCCACACTGACTCACAAACTCCAAATGACACCCAGTGCTTTTGGGTAGGAGCCGGAGCTCCCAGTGTTCCATCCCATTGCTCTGGTTATGTGATGGGCCATCCTGTGTCATCTCCAGTCAGTATAATTAACCACTAAACTATTCAACACTCTTACTAAGAGGACAATGGCTATCATTTCAGTATGATTAACCTTGTAAAGAGAAGCCCCATTCTCTGTATATTTGACAAAGAGAGAATTCCCATCCTTCAAATCTGTTTCTGCTCTTTACAAGCAGAGTCAATGCTCTGAAGAGCAGAAACAAAAGCCAGAAGAGGAAACAGAAGTAAACTTGCAGACATGCTTGAGAGTGGCCTAAAAACATCTACTCTGGTATCCAGTAGCTGAAGATTAGACCTTTTGGTTACTAAATCCTCTCTCTGTGTTGCATTTACTTCTCTCCTGCTCTGTTGCAATCAATGACTGCATTTTTAATACAAAAGCAGATAACAATACGGGACGTGATGAGCATGAATGAAAACATAGAGGATGTTTTTCGTGTTTGACCAGATTAAAAAAACCTTCAAGACCTCAAGAGGACCTTCTGCCTCATGTCACCCTAAAACGAGCAGGTCTGCTATCCATAAATGTGCCTAACAAGGACAATATTTCTGATATCTCTGGAGAGAAAGAAATTAGCTGTGCAACCTCAGACAGTAACTTCTTTCACAAAAATATCTGCTTAGCCACATCAGACAAAGAATCTGCCACCTCAAATGCAAATCCCTCAGATTAGAGAAACAAACAAACCACAAAACCAAAACAACAATAAAACTGAAGATCCTCAGACTACAAAGCATCCCCATCCAAAAATTTAACATCTTTTACAATATTTTACATTTTTAGCAACAGGGCAAAGGGCCTGGTCATGTCTGGAGTTTTTCTTAGCAAAGTGCAAGTAAGCAGTGTACTTGTCAGGATAGTGAGTACAGGCAGTCAACCTCCTCTGAGGCCTCTGTAGTAGACCCTTAACGTAGTCGTATATCCTAGAAGAGATTTGACAATTTTCTGCTTTTCCTCACTGATGCTTCAGGGAAGGTTTCATGAAACACGTGAGCTAATTAAGAACAGCTCAATGATTCCAAAAAGCAAGCGCCATTTCTTATACGAACCTGTACCTAATATAACCCCTCACCGAAAAGATTCCATTTATTAGTCTAATTACAGATTATTTACTAATCTGTGGTCAACTTTAGACAGACTCTGCAGGGTCACGAAAGTTGTCCTCAGGAAGTGTGCAACAAGGTCTCTAATTTGCAGTCACCAAAGATCAGCTTCCTCCCATCAGGAGACCTTGCTGTGCCTGGAGTTCTGCATCACCTGGGAATGATGCAAGCCTGATGACAACTTGTCATTTGGTGCTCCAGACATTCCAGCTGCATTATTCTCTTTACAATGACTCCTCTAAGCCAGAAGAGAGTAATCACTGCAAGGGGTTGCCAGAGATGGAAAAAGAAACTGGATACAGTGTTGACATGAGAGTATCTACAAACAGAAATAACCAGGGGTACCTAAGAAGTGAGCTCCTTGGAACAGAACTAGAGACTCTTAAAATCAAGTATTACTTCAAAGAATGAACGAGGCAAGTAAGATTGCACTGCTCTTTCAAAAAGAAGAGGAAAAAACCCCACCAGACAGCTAGTATGAAGAAAGAGCACTTGTGGGCTAATAACAGCTCCTATTACACCCAAAGCTCAGCACTGCATTACTTCCCTAAGCAGAGGCGCACAGAGAAGCCATTCTAAAGCTACAATTAGACAATCACATTGGGTTGAAGCGGGTACCGCAATGTAAATGTTACAATTACACTAACATGAAAATTAATCACCAGCACATTACTGGCAAATTATTAGCATGCACAAATCCTTCTGAATTTCCCAGCTTTGAATTTTAGACTGGGCACACAGCTTAGTTAAAAGAATCTGCTTGAGTGAACAGATTTTAAAGTCTCCGAAGGATATGTCTTACACCAAATTACAATATCAATGCTGCTGCTTCTCATTATGTTTTCAAATGAAATATGGCTTCTCAATTTAATGTAAACACGAGAAATGTTTTCACTGTGAAAAAACCCCTCAGTATTTCACCAAGATACGCAAGTGCTACACTACATGAATGTGTAAGCATTAAAAAATAATACAGCAGACGTTATTTTAGTTGAAAGACTTTTTTAAAGTTACTTTTTTTAAACAACACAAATTTCTAACAGTCTCCTGTTTAACTGCTCTACTCATTTTTCTACCCTTCACTGCTCAGTAACAGCTTCTTCCATAGGCTTTAAAAACAATCATTCAACGAGCTTCAAGGTCTTCATCTTTCCCCCATTGTCAACTTGCTGCACAGCTATTATTCACATAGCTGAAGATACTAACCAAGATTGCAATCTGAATCACAGTCTGTTAACAGCGCAACTTATCTCAACGTTGACTCACGTTTACATTAGTGACAAGAAGCATAATATGCAATTGTTTTTACATCATTCCTATTCTTCTACTATTCAAAGAACATCCAACAAACCTCCGGAGCCTTGAGAGAAGATGGAAACAGAGGCTGTTCCCTGTGAATCCTACTAAAAATCCACAAGGATATCTAAGCAGATGAAAACCCTCAAAACTAAGCAGTAAAACTCATTTCTAACCAGATGATGGGTAAGACAATCATGCGAGAGCACCACTCTGCCTCTTGGAAAAGCAGAAAGGTGGATCTTCTGAAAACAAGGCCTTGTTTCTCAGCTTGATTGTAAACACCATGAAGTTTCCTGTTTATACCACCTCCCATAAGGTGGGAGATCTAAACATAGCATCTAAAAGGAACACCGCTGGCTTCCTCTTAGTTTCTATTTCACCCTCTTCTTCACCCACCCTACCCCTAACAAAGCAGGAGGAAGAAGCCACATCAGCGATCAAGGCAGCAACCTTCAACTGAAACCATGCCAGTAACAGCCATAGCATCATAAATACATAGTACCTTCACATGCCAAACAGCACAACTTAGAATACCATTTTAAGAGAGTTTTTTTTCTCCTATGGCTTTTGTTTGTATGGGGGGGTTTTTTTTAATGGCACCTAAGCGACAAATAGCTTCAAAAAAAGGCAAGAAAAAGAGACTTTTCCTGCCTTTACAGACCTGCACAGAGCTTGAGTCATACTTGCATCTTTCACATTTGGATCTGTAGTCAGGCTCCTGATGAGAACTGTAATCATCTGTAATGGTCTGTGCTGCACAAGACTTGCCAGTGCAACAGAAGGTTCGAATGAAGGATCTGTAATGGTTGAACATGACAAAGTGTAAGAAACTAAAAAGAAAACCCCATAGAAAAAATAGGCTTTATCTTCTCTCCTACGACTTCACTATAATTGTAAAGTTTTGAGACAAGTCTGTCCTCCATCTAACGTTCTATCATTACAAAGCAAAACGAAATTGAAAAGCGTCAACGGATGAAGGCGCTGAATTACAAACGCCTTTCATTCACCTAATATCCGTGCAAGAAAGTGACAATCTGCCAACTTCCTCCTCCGTCATCAACAGAACTGAGAAGTGGGGGTTTTTTATCTAAAAAGCACCACCATACAATTGTTTATCATACTTGATGTTAAGGATCCAACGCAGCTGATAATTCCCACATCCTATCTCAACAACTGCCTGCTAACCATGCCAGTTATAGCAATATATAATGTTATAACGTTAAGTTGCCCAGCTGCCTCAACAGCAAAGGCGCTTTCCAATCTGAGCTAATACAGTCCTTCACAGATTTTTTTGAGGTCAGAAAGGACCTGTTTACAATCGCATCGACATTACTCAGACAGCAAATCCTTCTTATGATACCCACATTTTGTATCTTCTTTACATATATCCCAGTTTCGTAGACTAAACAGTTCCAAGACCTAAGCTACCCCTCTGGAGGGAGCAAGAGGAAGAGCAGCTTTTGGTATTGAATTGTACTTTTTCCTAACAGGACACTCCAGCTCTGCTCCAGTATATCATTTAAAGCGTTGCAACAGGAGTTTTTCCAAAAACCATGCTGCTCTGCAGGTAAATAAATCACCATTTCCCCTGTAGCTCTTCTTGGGCGGGGGTTGGGGAGAAGAGAAGAAAAGGCTTTGCTTTCTCCATGGCCAAAAAGTTGCTTTTCAGTATCTGGGCAGGAAGCAACAGTTCCAAGGCAATGTCTGCAAAGCGACCGATGCTAGCAGTATAACTTTTCCTTTCTGTTGGCAAACCTGCCGCTCTCCTCAAGCCCCCACGTTACTCTACACCCCTCCCACCACCACCACCACCACCACCACCCCTCGGCCGCGTTTCCTGGCGGGCGGTACTCACCGGCGGTGGAGATGACAGCAAAGAGTTCCTGCAGGGAGGGCAGCAGCGTGTCGGGCTCGGCCTTCCAGACGCTCTGCAGCAGCCCGCTGACCTGTGTCACCTGCGAGACGGAGAGGTGCAGCTCGGCCTCCCGGCTGCCCTGGCTCGGGAATGGTTTTACTCCTCCTTGGCAACAAGTACAGTATGGCCTGAATTAGTGGCCTCAGCCTCCTCCACGAGCTTCTTCAGCAAGATGTGAGGGGACCAAGTTGGGCAGTGGGTGCTCACGTAACAGCAGCCCTCTTCATCTGCAGCCACTTGAGCCTGAAGCTCCTCAGCAGCCTTCTGTCAGAAGTCATCCTGCTCGGCCCGTGCCAGCAAAGCTCCAGCAGGCTCTCCCATTTCTCCAGCTCTCTGCTGAGGGAACGACGTCCTACACAATTCTTCAGGGAAGCTTTAGATGTGCAGTGGCACTCGAGCATTGATCAGCTGATGGATGCTCTGCAGTTTCCTGGCTCGCTCCTGCAGCTGCTTGCTAAAGGAGATGCAGCTTAGCGCTCTTCTGCTTGAGCTTCTCCACCTCCTCCCGCACTTCAGGAGAGCTTCCCTTCCTCAGAAGACAGTTCTCCTCTTGAAGGGCACGGCACCGCCTCTCCAGGTCTTGGAGCTCACGCCAGCTCTAAGCTCAACCCCAACGTGCCCGCTGGCTTTGCAGCCAGCACTGGAAGCAGCGCAGGGGAGGAGAAGCTGGCAAAGACAGCTTTGCAAGGCAGAGCCCTCTGGGGCACATCACTGAGCCCAACCCATTCCCACTCTGCTCTTCTGCGTGCCCAAGCATCAGCCAAGAAAGCAGTAAGCTGAATTTCACATGAACAGGAAATTAAAATGTCCGTGCTCGGTCGTTCAAGGGAACGAACCTGCCTGTGGGATCACCCTGAGGCTCACGGACAGGCCCAAGTCAAGAAGTCCAGTAGCCATTGCCTACAGGGAGAGCTGTAATCAAGCAGAGATGGAAAAGATTTCCATTGTTTGTGGTGATCCACCTCTTCCTTAGCAACCTGCGGCGACTGGAAGCAGGTCAGGCAACAACATGGGACCCGGGCGCAGGCAGAGATCTCCAAAGCTGCAGAGAGGCCTGGTGACCTCTTGGCTGGGAGCTGGCACCTTTCAAACTACTGTCTCCAGGCCATGTGCAACACCCCTCAATGACTAGATGGACGAACACACGGCCTCTCGGGGCCTTCTTACCAGGAGACCTCTCCCACACAAAAGGAAGCCCAGACTAAAGCGGGAGCATGTAGCACCCGAGGAAGAAATGATCATGCACGATTCCTATAGAGAAGAGCCTGCTGGCCACTGGAAGGCTGAACGATCACGAGAAGATATTAACAAATAACAAACCAAATACTACCAAGTACAAAAGGCCGGTAACAAATGAAGACTGAATACTTACCTCTGGGATGCCCCCCCGGCTCAGGAACAGGATTCCACCAAGTAGCTTGATCGACACGGGCTGCAGGAACCAAACAGGTAATCAGACAGAGGTGGGGAGAGTTTCCATTGCATGGCGTGATCTACTTCTTCCTTAGTCACCTCCAGTGACTGGAAGGGGGTGAGGTAATGACATGGGACACACAGAAAGGGGTAGGTTCCCACACCTAAAAAGGAACATGGGGGACCTTTTTGCCAAGATCTAGCAGTTCTTCAGGAAAAGAAATATTCAAGACTCATTTGTGCAATGCCTCCAAGGCACAAAAAGCTCTTGGAAGATCCTTAAGAAGGGCTTAGGTAAAACTGCACACGAATAACCTATTAAAACATCAACGTTTATTCCTTCTACCAAACAGACATCGACAAGTTACCTCTGGGATACCCCCGAGGCTCATAACCAGGATCCAGCCGAGAAGCTCGATAAGCACTGCCAATGCCCTCATCTGGAATCAAGCACAGATCAGAGATGTTTCCATGCACACAGAAGAAGCCCACACTAAGGAACTGGAGGAAAAAGTGATTGTCTATGCTTGTTGTGGTCGAGAGCCCATGAAAGGCTGCACCAGCACGACCCCTGCGTGTTCCTGTGGGCCAGGGACCTGCGGTTGATCCAAGGGGAGCAGGGCTGCAGGACTAGAGCAGATGCGCTCCTGTTTTACTGAGCGGACATCTCCTGAGCATGCCCCTCCGGGACGTCCCTGAGGCTGAAAGCCAGAGGGACTCGGCACCAGATTTCTTGCCCCGCACCACCACTCCCAGCCCCTTTGCTTGCCCAAAAACTGTTCCGGAAGCTGCTGCAGCCCCTCTGCACCTCCCACGGTGTGTCTGCCCCACTGCCCAAACTCTGGTGCCTGCCCAGCTCACCCAGCCCAGCCCAGCTCCTCTCCCGGACACAGCCCTAGTCCCGGCCCCACTGCCACCACGCTGAGGTGTGGTGGGTGCCAGGCCGCACTGCTTGGGGCTGGGTGCTGGCCCCCTGCCCGCCTACCTGCTCCCTGCGCTCGTTTCGGAGCAGCCTGGGCATCCCAGGCTTGCAGGGCCACCAGGAGGAGGAGGCGGTGGGCGAGAACCATGGCCCCCCACACTCGCACCATGCTGCGACCACTGCTGCTGCAGCTGCCACTGCCGGAGCATTGCCTGCTGGCACAACACATCAAGGGAGAGCTCTGTGACCTCACAGCCCCACTGGGCCACGCCCTTCGCCAGGACAGGCTGAGAGAGTTGGGGTTGTTCTGTTACCGGAAAGCGGCAAAATAATTCACTCTCTAAGACTTATTTGGAAGTTTTAGAAAGCAGGCATTCTTTATTGCAGCGCTGGCTGCACGGGGGATAACTCCACCTAACGTGCACACCCAAAAGACAAAACTAGCAAGTATTTATACTATGTTAATATACATATTCAGTATATTTCCAAGTAGTGCTTATCACATTCATGGATTTTTCCGGGAACTCGTTAGCATATGCTAATGTCTTTCGCGCATGTTTGTTGGCACCTCCGGGTGGTCGTCCGGGGTCTTCAGACTCAGTCCTGGTATGACGTATACCTTATCCCTCAAGGCTGCTTTTGGGATCACCTTGTAACTTTCTTATCTTTGCGCATCTGTTCTTCCAAGGCCAAGCTGTTTAAAATGAGATTGTTCCAGAGCTTCTTAACTTACAACTAAATATTTTCTAAGTTACAATGGTTTCCCTTTTGTTTGGTTACATCTATTGAGCAATGGATCTAATTGCTTGAATTGATCTTAGTATTTCAATATTCACAGGTATCAGTTCAGCCTGGAAAAGACAAGGCTCCGGGGAGATCTAATTGCTACCTTTCCGTACCCAAAGGGGCCTACAGGAAAGCTGGAGAGGGACTGTTTATGAGGGAGTGTAGTGATAGGACAGGGGTAATGGGTTTAAACTAAAAGAGGGGAGATTTAGATTAGATATTAGGAAGAAACTCTTTACTGTGATGATAGTGAGGCACTGGAACAGGCTGCCAGAGAGGTTGTGGACGTCCCAGTACAAACTGGAACCCCTGATCCTTCCCAGTACAGACTGGAGCACGTTCTGCTATGTGCTGGCTTTGGCTGCCCCACGTGCCCGTGGGGAGGGCTGCGCAGCTGGGCCTCACCTGCCCTTCTCCAGCCCAGAGCCCGCAGTACAGCCTGGAGCTGCGTCCTCCTTCCCTGCCTTCAAGCACAGACCCCCCAAGGCCTCTTCTCCAGGCCCCTCTCCCCTACCTGCTTTCTAGGGTCCAAAGCGCTGGCTGTAGCATCTTCTCCAGGGCCAAAATGCTCATTTTTGGGGCCCAAACCTGTCTTTTATTACCCACAGCCTTTTGTGAGGGCCCACAGTTTCATTCTTAGGGCCTGAACCCTCAAGGCGGAGCGAGTCGCCTGGCAACGCCTGCCAAAAAAAAAAAGGGAGAGCATCATCAGTGGATGATGGGGTTTGAGCCCCGTTCGTGGGACCACCGCGGCAGAGAGGAGCTGGCTGGCGTGCCACCGTCCTCGCCGCTGCTCGTGTGCTCAGCATTGCCGGCCGAAGCATGGGAAAACCGTACGCGCGCGTCTCGTCACGCTCGCATGCGGTCCTTTACCTTTTTCCTCCCCAAATTCAGACTGTTTCTGTGTTCATAGGGAGAGTCTTCCACACGGTCGTTTTCGACATTTCATCCCAGATATTAATCTCGGAAGGATCGGTCCTGCAATAAATATTTTACATCGCAATCCGTGATTACGGGAACTGCTGCCGCCAAGTGCGTTAGCACCAGCAAGAGGACCAGGGGGGCCCGGGGAACCAAAGCTCAGCGTAAGCACCGGAGGTTTTGCTGGATGAGGAGTTTCGGGAGGCAAGCCTGTAGAACAACAGCTCCAGGCAAAGGCTCTTGCTGGCGTTTAGCCCTGGAGCGGGCTCCTAAGCCACTGCTGCTACAGGTCGTGCCTACACCACCTCTTTCTTAAATATGAGGATCTCCTGCTACCCTAAAGTCACTGATGATGCAAGTTTTGGGGGTTAAATGGGAGTTGTGCAGCCGCTCTGCGCAGGGGCAGAGCCCCGCCATCGCCTCCGGCAGCCCTGCCCAGAAATTTGATTTTCCCGCCGAGCGGACCGCTTTACCGAGGGACGCTCGATAAAGACGGTGCCAAACACCTTCAAACGAATCTTGCCGGGGGTCCTGGCGCTTGGTGGCACTTTACCTGTCGCTGCTTTGCTGTGGGATATCCAAGTCGCTGGTCTTCCCCACTTTCAGTTGAACCCAATTTGCAGCAGCAGCTTCCATCACCTTCTGGGACTCCTGACGGAAAAGGGACAAGCCAAGTTCTCGGTCTTTAATCAAAGCGGAGATAAACTCAGCACCCAGTAAAGACGTTGCACGCTGTCCTCTCCTCCTGACCTGCGGCAGCTTTAGCTATTAGTGCAGCAGGGTGAAGACCTTTCACTCCAAATACTTTGGGGGGATTAAAAAACGCTATTATGAGTAAACCTTTCCGTAGTATTAATTAATAATAATAATAATAATCTTTATTATAGGACTCATTTTTAAAATTATACCTCTAGTCGAGTGTTAAGCTCACTGCTAATTTAGGACAAAAGGTTACGATGTGTGATCCAGGCTATTAGGATCCGTTTCTGTTTAGTTCTGATCTTGCCCCGACATTTAAAGACGAGCTGTGGCAGAAAGAGGCGATCTCACAGCCCGAGGGAGACGCCCGGCCCCGAGCACCCAGCAAGCTTCACCTCTTCTTCTTTGGCTTCATTTTTGGCATCGTCCAACTTCTTCTGCTTGCTTTCTGGCATAAGGTCATCCAGAAAGCTGAGCTCTCGCTTCGAGAAGCAGAAATCCATCACTTTCCGGACAAAAACGAGAGCCAAAACCTTCACGAATAAGAGGGAAGATGCAGCGAGGTCAGAGATGATGCCACAGCTCGCTCCGACGCTACAAACACCCCGACGCCGAGCAGCACCGGCTCTTACCATCATGGGGAAGATGATGGCGGCACGCGACACCTTGATGGCCCAGAGCAGGACGAGGCAGATCAGCTGGATCATGGTGAAGCAATGCACCTTTCGCAAGGGGACGTGCCGCAGGTAGATGAAATCCGGCTGGTGTTTCGCCGGCATCCCAAACAGCTTCAAGCGATCGAAGAACTGTAAAATAACAGTGAGAAGTTTCTGGCCCCGGGGAGACGCGGAGGGAGTGTTCAGGATCTCACTTGCAATGAGAAATCCTGGATCCCACCGCGTTCCTCTGCGAGCAGCACCCAATTTTCCCTCCGCTCCATCTATAAACCGGCTTGCCCGCGAGAGCTGCCCACCGAACTGCAATTATTCCCCGTTATTCTGTTCTCAGCGTTTCTCAGCACGCTGAATCCCCCAGCAAGGATTTCCACCAGCCACAGAAATCGCCTTCCCTTCGCGCTGAATTCCCCCTTTTTCCCGTAACCTGCCCTGAACTTGCCCGGTCCTCCCGGCCCTATACACCTCCTGTGCCTCCTCCAATCTTTTTCTTACACAAAATATTTTGATCGCTTGCTTTCGGAGAGGGGTTTTTCCCCCCATGCCACTGCTTTTTTTACCTGCTTCTATAGAGATGAAATACCAGGGACCCAACACGCTGTAAAAGAGGCCGTACCTGAATTCCTCTGAGCGACGACACACCCATGTAGAGAAAGACGCCATAAAGCACAGGCATTGGTATAAACTCCAAAAATAAATACAGAAGTTAGTGCATTCTTGTTTTCAAATTGCATTTTCAGTATTACCGCTCTCTTCTACAGTCCCTGCCTAAAATTGCCTAAAGCCTTCCAGCTTCCAGAGGGTTAGAGAAGTGTCGCATTTTAACCATCAGAGATTTTGTGCGTGCGAATGATTTAATGCTCTGCTTTAGGCTGAGCTTTTGAGTTACACTTCATCAGAATAATCCTGTTTTCCAGAAAGGTTGGAGGAAAATAGGTGATTTCGCCCATGCTACCATATGCCGCGTTCTGCGACGGTAGAAAAACATTTGTACGTGTTCTTGTGGCAACACGCAAGAGCAGCGTGCCTCCTGTGAGCCTAGAGATGAGATTACTTTGTGGGAGGAACACGCAAGGAAGCCCACGGGGACGATTTCAGCGCGTTTAGCTACTGGGAACGGCTGTTCCGAGGCATCTGGGGGAACAAATTGCAAGCGATAACGTGCTGCCTGGTTGAAAGAGCAGAGGTACTGCTCTAAATACGCTTCATCGTAACCCATAAACACGGGTGGGCCTGAAAGACATCTGAAAATCCAAGCAGTTGGCTTGCTCGCTTGGCTCGAGCGTGCCAAACTGGGGTCTGAAGGGCTGGAAAGTGCAACCGAGGGTGGTTCCCACCACGGATCGAGCCCCAAGGTTTGGGATCACCTCCTCCTCTGCTCCACAGCTACTCAGGCCTGGAGAAAGGGGACTAGTTTTGCATAACCTCCAAAAAGCTCGCGGTTGTTGGGTGGTTTCCATTTTCCTCTTACCTTTAACACCGAAGTGAAGAAGACTGAGCAGCCCATTAGCACAAAGATCATCAAGCCAGTGACTCTCTGCTCTCGTATCCCCAGAAACTTGGGCTGTTCTCCTGGAGCTGAGCAGCCAGACTCTACTTTGAGGCTATTCACGTGGGTGATGGACAGGACGGTCGCAGCCACAAACCACGGCAGCCCCATCACGGAGCACACCCCCAGCATCACGGCCACCATGAAGAGGTCCAGGTGGTACCCGCATCCTTTCTGCGCGGAGCAAAACAAGAAACAGAGCATCTCACGGGACAAGAGCAAGGACAACGTCGCAAGTCAGACCCAAACAACCCTGTTTGAGCTCAAGTCGACGTCTTGAAAATTTAAAACACGAACTGGAAACAAATAAGGATGTATCCAGTCTTTGCGCAAGCACCTTGCATGACAATCCGGCAGCAGTTCAGACAAAGTGGATTTGGGGAGTTTGTATCTACTTCTCAACAAAAAAAAACCACCTTACTATTTTTCATTCATAAAGACATTTCTACCACTTGCGAGTAAGATATGACTCTCAGTTATGCCTGGCAGCACATCAAAATGATTCGTTCCCCAGCTGCTGCTGACATTTTAAAACAAAAGCGTGCTTCTACAACGCTCTAAGCTTAATATGCTCCTCCGAAAGATTGCTCATCTGAACTCCCCTGTTGTCGTTTGCTCCCTGTGTCATCATTAAGCCAGGAGACCATCTTGCCACGCTGCCTGACGTTGTTCCAAACCAATGCCTTCACAAGGCATTTGGAATTGGAGCTTCTCCCCGTACCTGCAGCCCAGAGCGGGTTGCGGATGGGGTTGTCTCCTGCAGCCCCTTACCCTCAGCCTGTGCTCCTTCCTGTTCACGATAAGAGCCGTGATCTGCTGGTCCATGAATATCAAGATGGTGCAAAGCAGAGCTGGGATGAGCGCAGCCACCACCGTCCACCAAGGGTTGGGTCCTATGGGGTTGATGAACCACCCGCGGTCGTCTCTGGTAGGCTGCAACAAAGCACACACATCAGCCTCGTCTCCCAGCCCAGCTACTTCACCGGCTTGGATTTTCCCCTCCATCCCCGTGTCACAGCATCTCCCAGCCCTGGTTTCACGTCACCCCGGGGCTCAGCAGTGCCAGCATCCTCTTTGCAAGCACCTGTAGCTATTTCTCCTGCAGGTACCTAGTTTTGGGGCTGTCTTCTCATTTCCAGGAGGAAACGATGCACTTGGAGGTGGAGGAGGAGATGGTCACACCACCAGCATCTCCTCCAGACTCAGCCCTGTCCTGCCCCGGTGAAACCCGCTCCGTGCCACAACACCCCCCCTACCTTGAACGTATGGGGGATGTGGAGCTTCGGTGACGGGATCCCAGTCATGAAGTCAGTGAGCACCATGATGACGATGGTGAGGAAAACAGCAAAGTCACTTATTGTGGACCGCACCTGGGGCAAGAAACCAGAGCTGAAAGGGGCATCGCAAAGGGGGCCGCAACATGAGATGGAAAAATGAGAGACATCAACAACATTAAGGCTGGTTAACAAAATCCCACCACTCTGAGGACGTGCAGCCAAATCCCTTGGTTAGCTACTGTTGCTGTGCTTGTCTCTGTGAGAGATGGTGTCAGACAAGAAAAAAAAAAAGAGTTTAATTAGGTGGAAGAGGGTTGTTTGAATTCAAACCTTAAGTAAAAAAAAAAATTAAAAAATAAGGAAGCAGATGGCTGCCACTGCAGCCACGCTCACAGCTAAAATGGGAATAAGGCGCACTGAGGCATCGTATGTTCCTCAAAAGGAAGAAAAAGTGTCTTTTCCTATGGCAGCTCCTCATTTGAACCAACTTTCCCCTTGAGCATAATGCACAGAAGGTAAAAAAAAAAAAAAAAAAAGGCAAATAAACCCCCACAACTTTGGAAGACCTCATTTCCCACTGCCTGAGCAAAATATCGCTCGGGGGCAGGTCGCGAGGCAGGTGGGAAACGCCACGGTCGTTTAGCACTCATGGAAACGAGGGAGGGACATCCAAGCTGCTGGAGAGTTTGGCCTTCAAGGTCAATGTTTCCCAGCTTGACCAAGCGGTGGCAAATACTGCTTAGCGCTCCGGGAAAGCCATTTTGGGAAATGAGTGTGGAGACTGCTGCCGGCCACCATCTTCTACCTACTCTGGTTGGGAAGTAACGGCTGCTTTTAAACTTCTTCAAGAAGCTCGACAGGACAAAGGTGGAGAAGAAGAGGATGCAGCACCAGAAGAGGACATTAGGCGCGTAGGGGCCATTGCGTCCACAGGCAGGTCCGTGAAACTCTCCATGCAAATACCGACATTCCTGGAGAAACAGAGCGTCAGGACACAAAGGTAGTGCACGTGCGGCAAGGAAACCTGGGATAACTCGGGGCTTTTGAGGATCTTGGTCCAAGATCCATGACCTTGTAACTGCTGCTGCTGCTGACGGAGATTTATATTGAATGAGCAGCAGCTGAACAAGTGACACATCGAACCGCACAGAGGAGAGCGGAGAGGCGAGATGTGATGGGACACCATATCACAGACCCATGGCACATCCTCCGCTCGAATGGCAGGCAACCGTGGCTGAAGAAGACGCCAAGAGGGGAAGGAAACACTGGAAGTTCTTGGGGATAGAGAAAGAGGGAGCAGGGAAGGAGGGCTAAGACAACCGCGGAAGGAAAGGAGAAGAGACGAATCGTCCCTTCCCAGCGAAGGGCTCCCAGGACACGGCCAAGAGGGGATGAAGATGTCCTGAAGAGCCTCCCATCCTATGCCTGGGCTTTGCTTCCAGCAACAGCAGCCCGAGAGGCTGCTCAGACGTGCAAATTTATGCATGGACCTACAGACAGTGCTGAGTAAGCAAGCAAGGACTGGAGTTCTTAGGAACCAATTAAGGAAGCTAATGACTACCTTCAAGCAGGAACTTAAGTCCTCCAACTTCTACAAGAATCAAACCACCCACTTAACCTTGCTCCTGGTCAGAAAAATTGTCCTGCGACAGGGTCAAGGAGGACAGTTATTACCCACGATGTTGGGGGGACAAGGTGGACTCTCCTTCCCAGGACCAAGCGGGTTAAAACCACACGTTAGATTTAAAGAATGACTTTGCAGAGCAGCACTAGCACAGTCTGAAGCCCCTCATCACCCGAAGGGCTCTGACTTTTGCAAAATGTGAACGCCCCTGGACCCCGCGGCCACGGAAGTAGTGGCTTGGGGCACTTACAGTCACCGTGAGGTTTTCCCAGGCGATGCCAGACACGTCGATCTCGTTGCTCTCCCAGAAACGCAGGGTTGCCTTGCTGGGATGGCTTGGTGCCTCACACTTACAGCTGGGAGGAGAAAAGCCAAGACGAGGGTGAGGGAAAGGCAATAGAGGTGCAGCCCTGAGCTCCTGCCAAGGGGCAGTAGCCTTTTAGGAGGAAAAAAAAAAACTCACTAGTAGACGGTGAGGAAGTCGAGCTTGCTGTGCATGTGCACAGGGTAGGTCTCTCGCAGGTGACTCAGCTTCTCCAGAGCCTCGTAGATGAAGATGATGCAGATGAGGGAGGCGAAGGCTTCTTCGGTGAAGCGGGTGATGTAGCACACCAAACAGCTGGCATCGGTGGCCACCAGCACTATGCAGAAGAAGGCAGTCCACAGCCCGATGCAGGCCCGCAGAGAGAGATAGGAGAGCGCGTACTCCCTGGGAAACCAAAATCAAACAAAGGCTGGAAAGGCCAGGAAGAGGCGCCGAGCCGTGCCTTCCTTCGGGGAAAATCACGAGCAATTTAGGAGCACGTCAAGGCTGCAGATGGTAAATGCACTTTCCATGTCCTACTACAGACAGCCTTGGGGCTGCGGTGCAGGGTGCGGACCTGCAGGAGGAGAGGCCAATTATTTCATGATTGTTATTTAACAATTAGCTTGTGTTAAGGCCTTGGAGGCTAATTGAGGTCAGGGCCCTTTGTGGAAGGTGGTGTCCTCCCACATCACCCCCATGCCCTAACACCAAAACCCCAGCTGATTTTGCACCCAGTCACCTGCTACCAGCAAGCTGGGGCTGAAGAATAAATTGAATTGCAATCAGGGTGTCTCATCTCACATCAAAGTCATCACAACACAAGGATCCCCATCCTTATGGCTTCTCCTCTTCCTGCTTCATTTTAACCCTAAAAACCCCAAACAACCTCATCCATCCTTCAGAGACCAAGGGCTCTTGCACCATCACATACTAAAGCAGCAGCGTGCAACGTCTGCGACACAGAAAACAACTGAAATCTAACAACTCTCACTGAGAAAAAGACGAGAAAAACATCTTTTCTCCACCACTGCCTCCTGAAGGCTCTCGCGGCACTCGGCCGCGGCAGCCGGCCTTACTTGCAGAATTTGTAGAGGATCTTTTCGAACACGAGGACGGGTCCAGTGCTGCCGAGGATGGTGAGAGGTTGGCCAGCAAAGGGGGAATACACCACGCCGGTCATGGATGCGCCCAGCAGTGACTCCATGGCACTCTGTCCAGGGAAGAGGCAGCGGCGAGGAAATAAATCAATGAGAAAAAGAAGAAAAAACCCAAAGCAAATTCACTGCAGCGAAGATTTTGCATGAGTTTTGCGCTCCCCTACGCCACCCAAGAGAGCTGCTCACGATGTGGCCGTCGGTCGCCTCCCCCAGCAGTCCCCCGAAGGTGATGACAGGGGACATGCAGGCACAGAAGAGGAAGAGGAAGGACGCCAGACACTGCAGGCTCAGACCATCCCGAAAGTCGCTCCAGAACCACGGGGCTTTGCGCTTCACGTCCAGGATCAAACCTCCAAAGAGCCTGGAGGAAGGAAAAACAAATAGACTGTTTCCCTGCAAGACCACACAGAGGGGGTTTTGCTGCAGAAGGACAAGCCCAAGCAGACAGTAACCTTCATTGCTAACCAGCAGCAGTCTCCTTCGGCCGTTTTATACCCGGCAGAAACCAAGCAAGCACAAAAAACCCCTCCAACAAAAAGAAAAAGGACCAAACCTGAAAGCCCATCCCCTCTTACTGCAACTGTCCCTTGCTTGGAGAAGCAGCAGAGCTCTCCCTGGAGGTATTTACACAGCTGCTTCCACCCCAAATCAAGAAAATCTGTCTGCAGTGGTGCTGTGGCTGAGCCCAGCTGCCCAGATCTCACCTGCCCAGCCCAGGGGACCGAGCTGGTAATGTGAAGCCCCTTCACTGAACCAACTAACCCCAGAAAACTGCTACAAGGGAAGGTGCACGCTCCGATTCTAGAGGCAAAGAGAAAAAAAAAAAAAACAAACAACAAACCCCACAAACTATTAAAGCTCACACCTTCCCGTGCGCTCCAGTTCAGGACCACTGTGTTTCTCTGGCTTGCTGTGAGAAGCACTGTCATCGAGAGCTCCTGGCATCTTCCTTTTTCCCTGTTAAAAAGGAAATAAGCCAAAGCTATGGATTCGTAACCACTGGCTTGTTGGGCTTCTGGTCTGGGTATGTGACTGCGTCAAACTGGGACCTGGTGAATCTGGGTCCCAGAACAGCATCCCCGGCCGGCCGGCCGCCGGCCTGCCCGTCCCCCTCGCGCCTCCCTCCGCCGCAGCACCCACCTGCGAAGGGACGTTTTTCGGGGGCTCGATTCGGATCGATGGATCCCATTCTCCTGGCGGCAAGACCGTGACCTGATCCAGAAACTCGTCGATGCCGGCCACGAGGTCAGCCCGGTTCTTGGCTTTATAGGCAACGTCACGGAAAACCTGCCGACAGGAGACAACCTGCTCAGAGGACAGCCCATCTCCGATGTCCTAAGCACTACAGTAAGCTCCTGGCTAAATGCAAGATCATTTTCCCCAAATTTCCTGCTTGTAATGGCAGGAAATATTCCCCCAAATGGAAAAAATCTGTCCATCACGGTACTTGTAATCATCTCCTCCACGAGGTCCCCATCCCTCATGGCACACCATACCCTTTTGCTTAAAGCGGGGAAGTTTCACTGGCCCTGGCAACGCCACCACTGGGGACAGGGTGCTGGGGACCCAGGGAGGTGCAGGATGCACACCGGGTGGGATTTCAACCTCCAAGAGGTGGGGTGATACAAATCCGTGCGTTTGCTTCGGCGTGTGAACGAGGGGTGGGCTATCTGGAGAGGTGTGGGCAGTTGGGAAGCAAATCCTCTTCCTCACTACTGCAGAGAGGTGAAGAAAACCAAAAATGACCCGGAATTCTCTCTTCTCGCACCTCATCCGTCATGATAGTAGCCATGGACCTGCCGATCTCATGGTACTGATGGGCTTTGCCTTCTGGTCCAAGCAAAACAAACAGGAACCTGGGCAAGAAAAACACAATGAGCGAGAAGAACGTGTCCTTGCTCAAAGGACACCCAAGGAAATCCCTGGGAGCCCCCAGCCCCGAGCGCAGCTCCAGAGGGGACACGTAGGCTCACCGACTCCGCCAGGAATTTGAAATTCACCAAAACCGATGGCAAATTTAATTTTTGGGCCAATTTTCATTAAAATTGGCCAAGGGGTTTGAAAGACACAGCAGGGAAGGGATGCGAGTGGGAGAAATGTCCTCGCTCCCCCTGGCCTTGTTCCCTTGGGACGCCAAACTGATGCATGCACCTTGATGTTCTTTTGTTGGGTGGGGGTTTTTTGAAATAAAATCTTTGTGCTTCTCGTTCAGACCTTGTTGGGATGGGAACTTCCGTCAGGCCCGAGAGGAGGACAGCCGGGGTCAGGCGGACAAATGCCACGATGGGCTGGCGAAGGAAATCCAGCTCTCCTACGAGCACGTTGGATGCTTCAGCCCCGGTGGGAATTTTCTTCATGAAATGCAGCTGCGCCTAGGCACAACAAGCGATTTTCAGGCAAATACCCCAAAAGCAAAGCCCTCAGCACTCTGCACCCAAATTTGCAAGACCAAATCTGGCCCTAAAGGCATAAGATAGCTACGAGCATCTCACCTTGCTTAAGTCCATCGCGTTGCTCTCATGGTTCACCCCATTTTTAGCTTCTGCAGTGGTAGGACAAGGATGCGGGGTGAGTGTTTGGGCTGGTAGGAAAAAGAAAGACACTCAGAAAGACGGACAAGGAGCAATTGGGATGCTTCTCCTCTGCCAGGACAAGTCGAATGGGACCAGAGCCCTGCAGGAACCCTCACCTGGTGCCAAACCCTGCAGGAACCCTCACCTGGCTTGTCAAGGAGGTGCAGGTCTGACTGCTTCTTGCTCACATCAGCAAACGAGCGGACGATGGGAAGAAGGTTGTTTCTTTTCTTCTCATTCTGATGGTGATGCTTCTTCAGTAGGACTTCTCGAACTTTTGCCCGCACGTGCTCGTCAAACTCCGTGGACTGGTCTTGCGGGCCCAGGATCATATCTGGGGATGGCAAAGGGAAACGAAGCCGTCAGAGCAGAAACCCCCCCAGGTCCCAAGCCCCGAAGCCCCCAGGGGAAGGCTGTGCCACGCAGGATCCCCTGACACAGGCCCAGCCTTGCTTAGCAAGACATTTTAATACAGTTCAGCCTTTGCAGCGAAAGCAAGAAGTTTCTTTTGCTAAAAAACACGAGCAAAGTGCTTATTCATCACTCTGCTAAGATAATTATTTCCCATTCGAAATAATGCAATTTTCTTGCCCCGTCTGGCCTTTCTGTCTGACTCTACACATTTAAAAAAAAAGCTGGAAAAAACACACCAGAAAAAGCTGGTGTGACTGTTGCACGCCCAGCCTGCATCCAAAACCAACTTAAAAACACAGCGGGGTTTCTGGAAAAGGACGCGCCGTTGGGGCAGGGTTTGATTCGGGAGCGGAGGGCACCGCGGCAAACCGAGCTCGGCCGTTCCCGCAGAGACGCGGCGCCCGCGGTACCTGCAATCTCTTCGATGCTGTTGGCACAAATGTCCAGCAGCACCGTCCCGTTGATGATGCAACTCCTCAGCTCAGAGAGGCTGTGCAAGGACAGCGTGGCCACGTAGGGCTTGCTCCAGCGCTCGCCGCCGTCTTCCACGTCCTCCTCAAACTTCAGCCACCTGCGGACATCAGGCGCGATCAGCCCCATTGCGAGGAAACGGCCTCAGCTCCGCAACCCCTTTAACAGAGCTACAGGGCGGCGAGAGAAGGCTCCTCGCATCGGCACCTGCAAAAGCTTTGCCAAAGTCCCGGAGAGCGGAAAGCAGAGCCCGCGGGCGCTGCCGGCGAGGGGACTCCTCTCCCACCACGGCCGGCAGCGGGGATTTACCTTGCCGTTTCCTTCCACTCGGCATCTTCACCCTCTTTCACGCAGATCTCATCCAGCTCGGTGAACAAGTCATGGGGAACGTGCTGCTCGTCCTCCTCGGTCCCGAGGATGAACTGCACTCGCTGGGACGGAGTGTCTGGGGGCAGAAGGCAAAGCCCCGTCCCGTTACCGTGCCCGAATACGGCCCGTCACGCTCATAGGCAAAGCGGGCATCGATCGGCACCATAAACATCGGGCTGGCCCCTCTGCCCTGGCTCTGTCCAGGCTTGCACAGAGCCCCAGAGAAGGAGAAGCATCTAATCCACCTCTGCATAAGCATGGGCACCTTCCCTTCCCCACAGTTCCATTTTTAAAGCCAGGATCCCTCTGAGGAAGGCGAGCCTAAATCCTTTATGCATTTAACTGTCTTAAAAAAAAATAAAAAAAAAAAAAAAAAAGGAAAAGAGAAGAAAGAGGAAAGTTTGGGAAAAGAGAGAGGGTCCTGCTAAATGATGCCGCTTTCCCTCGGAGGAACAGCAAGCCACTCAAACCGGCACGGGGACCTGCTTGCAGAAGACCCCAGCACCCACGTAGCCCCGAGGAGTTCAGTGAACGCTGCGGCGGGACTTACAGTGGTAGCCCTGCTCCGTCGGGGCAGAGTCCTTCTCCCGTTCCCGATGCTTCTGGCTGTGGGGACGGTGATGCCGGTGGCTTTGCCTCACCAGCGGCATCCGCACGCCCACGTACAGGGTCCGGTGGCCTGCGAAAAAGCGGCGTTTGCATCATTCTCGATACCGCGGAGACGCTTGACGCAGATGCCGCAATTAAATCAGTGCAGCCACCCCAGGAAGAAACACCAACTTCTCTTAATTTTCTTTTAACTGGATCCCTGAACGTCACAGACCTGCCCTTTTTTCCCAAGCCTATTTTACTCAAACTTTGCAACGAGAGAGCAACAACAAGTGATGGTTCCCGATCATCTAAAATGCCAAGCAAGGGACGTCGCAGGGACTTTGTGCGACAGGAAAAGGCGCTGGGCTGGCGGCTCCTCTACCGGGATCTCAGCAGAGACTCACCTTCCAACTCCTCCTTCTCATAGTGAATATTGACGACGTTGCTCGTTCTTCCTTGGTCAATCACTGCCTCTTCGTCATCTCCCTGTTTAGAAAGGAGAAGGGAAAAGTTGCGCAGAGCTCCCTTACATCCTCCCGGCCATCGTCCACCCCCGCGTCCACCCAAATCCACAAGCATCACGCCTCCGCGTGCCTCCTCCTCCAGGCACAGCCCTAAAAGCACGGACTTGGAGGAGGTTTCTCTTCCCATAACCCAATAAAACAGCCCGTAGCATCGTTCAAACACAAAAAAAAGCCCCAAAAAACCTCTGAGATTCGCACCCAGTTGCTCGATTTCTGAAACCGAAGTTTGAAGAAGAGCAAAACACCAAGAAAACTTGGGGACCTGGCAGGGCTGTTGGACGAAATTCAAGAAGCAAGAGCTACACCGGGCACTGGGAAACAGCCCAAAAGAACCAAACCCATAATTTAAAATAAAACTTCAAACGCCGCGCTGGTATATGCTGCCCGTCGTACTAATGATGATGCATTAATCACAAAGACTTAATTAAAAAAAAAAAAAAAAACAAACCCAAAGCCAGAGAATAAATAACTTGTTACGATTTAAGCTGCAAACACTAACGTGAAATCTGCTTTTTATCCCCCAAATTCCTGCTTTGACTGAACAAAGGTATGGGATGAAAGGGCTTAATAAAATCGCTTTAAATTGCAACTTAAAAAAAAAATCGCTGTTTAAAGAAAAAAATCGCGGTTTCAAAAAAAAATCGCAGTTTAAAAAAAAAAAATCGCGATTTAAACGAAATCACAAGCTCGAGCGCATTAGGTGGGTGTTGGAGTGGGAATACACGGGGCGGTTTGGGAGTCAAACACCCCGCGGGTGACACGGGGAAAGTCTCCGTCTCTCTTAGAAACCGTTTTGCCCCCGTACTCCGACCAACAACGCTGAACCTGCCGCCGGGAGCCCTCCCCGGCACAAAGCATCTCCCCCCTCCGCATCCCTCTGCGCTCCGGGGAAATGCCGACGGGATTTCGGGGAGAGGTTTCCAACCGTTTGGGGCGGGGTGGGGGGGCATCGGGGACGTTGGGCCCCTCGGCAGAGCCCCTACCTGTAACTCTTCCAGCAGCGTCATTTTGTAACCCTCGTCCTGGCTCATCCTGACGTCGGTCAGCGGTTTTGGGGTTTTGGGGATCAATCAAGGGGGGTTAGACCCCCCCCAGGACACCGCAGTAACCCTCACCGAGAGGAGCTCAGTGTCGCCCGCTGTGTACCAACTCCAGGTACACAAAAAGTGACCGTTTCTTGGAATTGGAATCTTGGGCACGGGCGGTTATTTAAAGCCATGCAACCCCAAAACTCATCCTGCTTGGAAAACTTAGTGGATGGGGAGAAACCAGCTCTGTTTTGAACCAAACCTACCCGGAGGAGAGAAATGGGGTGTAAACGCCGGGGCGAAAGGCATAAGCGGCGTTTTGGTGTGTTTCACAGCACAAGCTGCCAACATACGAGTGAGGCGCAAACCCTTGGGAAAATACCCGTTACGGGGCGGCTCAGATCCCCCGCTGCTTTTTTATTATTAAGTTTTAAAGCTTCAGGAGCAAACGTGGGAGGAAACGGGACAAGTGGGGACCTCCAGGTCCGTGGCGAGATGCTCCAAGCATCTCATCGCCCTTCCCCGGCCACCACAGCATCCCCGAAATCGCAGCGAGCCTCGCACGGAGATGCCACCAAAGAAATTAAACCAGAGCACTGAAAGTGCGTGGTGATAGGCAAACAAAAGCCAAAGTTTCAGCAAATGAGGGGGGGTGGGGGGTGGCATTTTACTCCCCCTGAACTGCTAAGGCATCCAGCAAAGATAAAAAATGTACAACTCTAATTAATCTTTGAGTCTGCCGCTTCTTCCTCCTCACGGGGAGGACTCCTCTCATCGTTCCCCTGCTCCTACATGGAGCCTCTCCCACGGGCTACAGTCCTTCACGAACTGCTCCAGCGTGGTCTCTCCCACGGGGTGCAGACCTTCAGGAGCAAACTGCTCCAGCGTGGGTCCCCCACAGGGTCACAAGTCCTGCCAGCAAACCTGCTCTGGCGTGGGCTCCTCTCTCCATGGGTCCACAGGTCCTGCCAGCAACTTGATCCAGTGTGGGCTTCCCACGGGCCACGGCCTCCTTCAGGTCCCTCCACCTGCTCCGGCGTGGGGTCCTCCACGGGCTGCAGGGGGAATCTCTGCACCCCCTCATCCTTCCTCCACGGGCTGCAGGTGGAATCTCTGCACCCCCTCATCCTTCCTCCATGGGCTGCAGGGGGAATCTCTGCACCCCCTCATCCTTCCTCCATGGGCTGCAGGGGGACAGCCTGCTTCACCATGGCCTTCACCACGGGCTGCAGGGGGATCTCTGCTCCGGTGCCTGGAGCACCTCCTGCCCCTCCTTCTGCACTGACCTGGGTGTCTGCAGAGTTTCTTACAGCTTCTCACTCCTCTCTCCCGCTGCAAAAGCTCTCTCTAACTGTTTTTTTTCCTTCTTAAATATGTTCTCACAGAGGCGCTGATTGGCTCGGCCTTGGCCAGGGGCGGGTCCATCTTGGAGCCGGCTGCCATTGGCTCTGTCAGACACAGGGGAAGCTTCTGGCAGCTTCTCACAGAAGCCACCCCTGTAGCCCCCCCCTGCTACCAAAACCTTGCCACACAAACCCAACACATTTGGGCTGGGTGCTGAGCCCCGCTCCATGCCGGCAGCTGTGTGGGAGGAAAATCCTTTGGGGATCTTCTGCCGGGGGGAATTTGTGGAAGGGGGGGACCCCAATGTCAGCTCTCTGTCCTGGAGCTGGAGGAGGTTGATCTAAACCTCGGGGCGGCACCACGCTCCCTCCCTCCCTCCCTCCCTCCCAGGCATGAACCCACCACAGCCGAGCAAGGAGTAGGGCAAATAATATGGGATAGGATAGTGCGTATATATGATGGCGGGGACAACCCTGGCCTGGCTTGGCAGACCCTCCCGAGGCTGCAAATTATTTTTCTTTATTATTAGAGCTTTTCTGGAGGATGCTGCACACAGTAAAGTACTTTACAGGACACACCCCCCACTCTGGGCACCTCCCGCAGGGAGAATGCAGGATGCCACCACGTGCATTAAACCACATTTTCTTCCCCCATCCTTCTCTCCCGAGCAGATGGCAGTCGTACGAATCCCAAAGCGCCCAAAGCTTCGCCTCCAACATCAAGCGACACTCGGAAGGCACCTTCACCAGCGACTTCACCCGCTACCTGGACAAGATGAAGGCCAAGGACTTTGTGCACTGGCTCATCAACACCAAGCGGTACAGGTAAAAAGAGGAGAGGGGAAGGGGACCACGCTGGGAAATAACCTCCCACCACGCCACGATCCCAGTCGGTAACGCAGTTTTAGAAGTTTTCTCTCCACCTGTTTTCTTATATTCGGCAGCTCCGCAAAGAGGTCCCCGAAGGAGGAGCCCCGTGGCGTCCCCTTCCCGGCCGCGTTCCCACCGCTCACGTAAGTCAGCCCAAACAGCAGACGTGGCCCATTAAAAACAAATAAAGGAATCATTTCAAAACGTAGCCACAAATCAGCGGGTGTGGTGCAAAGTCAGAGTCTGGCTTCCTACGCCTGACGCTGCTTCTCATTTTTGCTGGCTCACGGGGCTTCTCTGGTGTTTACTCGTAATAAAATAAAACAAGGAAAATTAAGCTGCTTTGGGGGAGAGTTGATAATTTACGATGGGAAGAGGCTGTTTTGTTCTTGCCGTGCTCCGTGCTGACGTTTTGCATTTCATTTCAGTCTCAACGCGGCGGGATCGTTTGCATTTACAGGGGATATTACCACGTTGCGGTCTCGTCGAAGCAAAGCATTTGCTCCTTTGCGAACGAGAAAATCCGCTGTTCCCAAGCTCCTAAACTGATGTTAGGGGGAGTTTCTAGTCCGTGAAACTGTTTGGTGGTTGTTTGCTTTTTATTTTGAAGGTACAATTAAACGGCAACATCAGCTTTCCAGCAGCATCAGCCTGGGGATAGTTGCACCCGTCCATCACTGCCAGCGATGGGATGCTCCACGGGAAGGATTTATCCATCACACGCAGCCGCATCAATCAATCCCTTCGGTGTTTCCCAGTCACCTCCTCCGAAAATTTGCACCCGCGGATCAGCCTTCCCTTCAAACCTGCATTTCTCCGGCTTCATTTTCTCTCTAACAGCTCCGAGGGCGCTGTAGATCCTGCGGCTTTCCCTAAACCGTAATAAAACCTTTGTTAAATCCGGCAGCCGGTTGGTGACGTCTCCAATGCTTCCGAGCATCCCATCGGGATCCCGCGCGCCGCTGGTCCCGGGGGATTTTGAGGCACCGGGCTCCGATCCCCGGCTTGGCTCAAGTGCCCCATTTTTCTCTCAATTCCTCAAGTTTTAGGTAAAAGGGTGATCGGGATGAACCTGCCTGACCCCACAGACCTGTGCCAGAAGGGATTTGGAAAGAAATTTAAAAAAAAAAAAAAAAAAAAAAAGGAAGATAACTAGAACCTTTGGATTGAATGGTAATTAATTGTGTTGCAAATGGTCCAAAAAAAAGCCAAAATAGGCAGGGGGGAGGATCTGCTCACTCTGGATGGGGTGACTTCTCTCCTGTACCAACACCTTCACCCCCCCAAGTCCCATTTCTGAACTCCCCGCACACCCCCGGTCTGGCAGAGGTGACGTGGGTGATGCTGCTGTCGCCTCCCTCCTGCAACACAGAGCTCATTGCCATCACTTGCATAGAGAAATTAAAAGAATTTTTTTTTTTAAATTACATAAATCAATAAAACCCCAAACCCACTGATTTCAACTCTTTCCCCAATCGGTTGGTTCCTGACCCAACATCCCAGGGAGATGGATTTCCCCCAAATCAGCGCTGCCCACTCCAAACCCCCCCTTAAAGAGCTCCAAAGATGCCTCCAACTCCTCTCCTCCCTTTAAAAGACTCGGGAGCGGCACAGCAAGACACACGAGACTTTTATTATATTCTTTTCCCATTACGTTCAATGGGTGACAAGAGAAAAATCAGACAGACACGGCTCAGGCGGGTGGACCCGTCAGCCAACATCAACCCTTCACGGACGGGACCCACGAGACGGCGACACAGATTTATATTATTTGAGTTTCACAGAAGGAACCCAAAATCAATCAAAGAATAATTAAAAGAAAACAAAAAAAAACAAAACACACAAAGATTCAAAGTGATAAATAACACAGATATGCTCAAAGGATTCCAACCTCCCCCAGTTTTATTTACAACACGGAGCATTTCCAAACTAGAGCATCTCTTACCATAAAATAAATATATTTCAGCATCTCCAAAATGAAAAAATAGTGTCTGTATTTCTAAATGTAGCACATGGGGGGAAAAAATGAAATAAAATTTAAAAAAAGAAAAAGTGCCAGCACCTTATTTATTACCTTTTTACATCTTTTTTCCCCCCTTAGGGATTTCCATGCACCTACATTTTAGGAAACTTCTTTCGAAGGGGCTCCCGGGAGATCTGGGGAGCTCTTCGTTCAGCCCGGCCCCGTTTTCCTTCCCGGGTGGGTTTCTGTCTTTTCTTTCTTTCCGAGCCGAAGAGACGCCAGGCACGCGCAGGGAACAATCCCAGCCTCCGGCCCCTGCCAGGAGGGAGCCGAGTCCAGCCCTGCGCTCTCCTCTTACGGAAAAGAACAAGGACAAAAGAAAAACTGGCCGCTACGAGAAGCCAAATAATTTCATTTAGGGACAGGGCAGCAAGGGGACTGGTACCACAACCGCCCAGCTCCACGCCCATGCCCGTCACCGGCTTAACGCTTCTACCTCCACGGGAATTCAAGTTTATTTTCCAACTGGTGGAGAGCTCAGGGCTCTCCCCCACTGCGACCTTTTCTCCCTGGGGAGGGAGGGACGGCACGGGGGAGCAGCACAGGAAGGCAGCGTGGACGGGAGGTGCACGGAGGAAGAGCAGCGAGAAAACCCAGGCTTTGCACCTTTCCCTTCCTCCAAGCACACACACCCCCCTTTTTTTTTTTGGCCTCCCCTCCTTTTTGAAGAGCTAAACCAGTTTCCTCCCCCTCCACCGGTCACCCCGCCGTGCCGGCAACCGTCAAACTACGGTTTGCAAAGCCCCATCCCGTAAAAGCGTCCGATTTTGGCCCTGCTCGGTGATGTGCCGCTCTCACCCTTACAGAGCCATTTCACATTTTCTTTTCCCCACCCGCACGTCACTTTGGGTCGGTTTGATGCACAAAACGGTTCCCGCGGCGGATGGGAGAAGCCGATGGCAGGAGGGTTCGTGCGCCCGTCCCAGCTGGGTGCGGGGCAGCGGCCGCAGCCGCCAAGAGCCTGGAGCAGGTGCTGAGCCCCCAGCAAGGTGCAGGGCTGCAAGGGGACCTTTTCTTCTGGGTTGTCCTCTCCTCCCAGGCTCCAGGGCCACCCGACTCGACCGCATGTGCCTGGGGTGACGCCGCAGCCCAAGGACCCCCCCAAAACGTGAAGGGGGCACGAGAACCGTCTCTGCTGAACAGCTTGTTCCTGCAAAGCGGCAGGGAGAGGGAGGAGGAGAAGGCAGCTTCCCGCTTTCCTCCCAGCTCGTCCCACCCTGCGAGAGAAAAGACTTTGCAAGGACAGGGCTGAAAAAAGAAAAAACAAAACAACCAACCCCTAGAGTCCCAGGGAGGTAAAAGGAAGGAAAGCGGAGGAACAACGGGGGGGGCAGCCTAGGGACGCAGAGCCCCAGGTCTCACCTGGCCGCTCCCAAAACCATACGCTGTATTCAAAGTATTCGATTTTAAGTGGTCCCTTATATTCGGTTTACGGCCAGGGGACAAGAAAGGGGCATTTCTGCATTTTGCAGCTTCCAGGCTGATGGCAGAGCCAAAGGAAAAGAAAATAAATACAATTAAAATAAAATTAAAATAAAATAAAAATAAAAAAAAATTTAAAATAAAAGAAAAATAAAAGTCAAAAAGAAAATAAAAAGAAAATAAAAATGAAAATTAAAATAAAGTAAAATGCTGTAAAACTGGAGGGCAGGGAGCAAACGCTTTTCCTTCGCCTTAGCCCAACTGCTCGGACGCTCCTTAGGCTGCCCCGCCAGGGAGGACATCCCTCTCCTACCTGTAAGGGACGTAGGAGTGAACGAAAGCCTGGACCCCAAACCAGACCAAAAACCCAGCCGTGATAAAGAAGAAAACGGAGAAGGCGTCAAGTATAACAGAAAACTATTTGGAACATAAACATGAGTTTATATTTGGAAAAAAAAAAGAGAAAGGAGAGGAGGAATTGGGTATTAAAAAAATAGCACTGAATGATAAAGCGGTAGCAGTCCCTCTACCACTACGCAACCGCAACAAACACACGCACGTACGCCCGGAGGCTCAACAACACCGAACTCCCATTGACCGTGATGTGCACCTCAGTTTGCTGGTCTAGAGATACTGAATGCCTGAAGCACACCAAGGATAACTGAAGACGTCTGCATGGCTTTAATGGGAATCCTCCAACTGGAAAAAAAAAAAGCAGTTTCTCCCCGTGTCCGCGTTGGCACATCCCTGAGTCACGTTCTCGCTCCTCTCCTTCAAAGTCAAGATTCCTAAACATGAAAACTGGGGAGGGGGAAGAATGAAAAAAAAAAAAAAGGGAGAGCATCATCAGTGGAAGATGGGGTTTGAGCCCCGTTCGTGGGACCACCGCGGCAGAGAGGAGCTGGCTGGCGTGCCACCGTCCTCGCCGCTGCTCATTTGCTCAGCATTGCCGGCCGAAGCACGGGAAAACCGTACGCGCGCGTCTCGTCACGCTCGCATGCGGTCCTTTACCTTTTTCCTCCCCAAATTCAGACTGTTTCTGTGTTCATAGGGAGAGTCTTCCACACGGTCGTTTTCGACATTTCATCCCAGATATTAATCTCGGAAGGATCGGTCCTGCAATAAATATTTTACATCGCAATCCGTGATTACGGGAACTGCTGCCGCCAAGTGCGTTAGCACCAGCAAGAGGACCAGGGGGGCCCGGGGAACCAAAGCTCAGCGTAAGCACCGGAGGTTTTGCTGGATGAGGAGTTTCGGGAGGCAAGCCTGTAGAACAACAGCTCCAGGCAAAGGCTCTTGCTGGCGTTTAGCCCTGGAGCGGGCTCCTAAGCCACTGCTGCTACAGGTCGTGCCTACACCACCTCTTTCTTAAATATGAGGATCTCCTGCTACCCTAAAGTCACTGATGATGCAAGTTTTGGGGGTTAAATGGGAGTTGTGCAGCCGCTCTGCGCAGGGGCAGAGCCCCGCCATCGTCTCCAGCAGCCCTGCCCAGAAATTTGATTTTCCCGCCGAGCGGACCGCTTTACCGAGGGACGCTCGATAAAGACGGTGCCAAACACCTTCAAACGAATCTTGCCGGGGGTCCTGGCGCTTGGTGGCACTTTACCTGTCGCTGCTTTGCTGTGGGATATCCAAGTCGCTGGTCTTCCCCACTTTCAGTTGAACCCAATTTGCAGCAGCAGCTTCCATCACCTTCTGGGACTCCTGACGGAAAAGGGACAAATCAAGTTCTCGGTCTTTAATCAAAGCGGAGATAAACTCAGCACCCAGTAAAGACGTTGCACGCTGTCCTCTCCTCCTGACCTGCGGCAGCTTTAGCTATTAGTGCAGCAGGGTGAAGACCTTTCACTCCAAATACTTTGGGGGGATTAAAAAACGCTATTATGAGTAAACCTTTCCATAGTATTAATAATAATAATAATAATAATCTTTATTATAGGACTCATTTTTAAAATTATACCTCTAGTCAAGTGTTAAGCTCACTGCTAATTTAGGATAAAAGGTTACGATGTGTGATCCAGGCTATTAGGATCCGTTTCTGTTTAGTTCTGATCTTGCCCCGACATTTAAAGACGAGCTGTGGCAGAAAGAGGCAATCTCACAGCCCGAGGGAGACGCCCGGCCCCGAGCACCCAGCAAGCTTCACCTCTTCTTCTTTGGCTTCATTTTTGGCATCGTCCAACTTCTTCTGCTTGCTTTCTGGCATAAGGTCATCCAGAAAGCTGAGCTCTCGCTTCGAGAAGCAGAAATCCATCACTTTCCGGACAAAAACGAGAGCCAAAACCTTCACGAATAAGAGGGAAGGTGCAGCGAGGTCAGAGATGATGCCACAGCTCGCTCCGACGCTACAAACACCCCGACGCCGAGCAGCACCGGCTCTTACCATCATGGGGAAGATGATGGCGGCACGCGACACCTTGATGGCCCAGAGCAGGACGAGGCAGATCAGCTGGATCATGGTGAAGCAATGCACCTTTCGCAAGGGGACGTGCCGCAGGTAGATGATATCCGGCTGGTGTTTCGCCGGCATCCCAAACAGCTTCAAGCGATCGAAGAACTGTAAAATAACAGTGAGAAGTTTCTGGCCCCGGGGAGACGCGGAGGGAGTGTTCAGGATCTCACTTGCAATGAGAAATCCTGGATCCCACCGCGTTCCTCTGCGAGCAGCACCCAATTTTCCCTCCGCTCCATCTATAAACCGGCTTGCCCGCGAGAGCTGCCCACCGAACTGCAATTATTCCCCGTTATTCTGTTCTCAGCGTTTCTCAGCACGCTGAATCCCCCAGCAAGGATTTCCACCAGCCACAGAAATCGCCTTCCCTTCGCGCTGAATTCCCCCATTTTCCTGTAACCTGCCCTGAACTTGCCCGGTCCTCCCGGCCCTATACACCTCCTGTGCCTCCTCCAATCTTTTTCTTACACAAAATATTTTGATCGCTTGCTTTCGGAGAGGGGTTTTTCCCCCCATGCCACTGCTTTTTTTACCTGCTTCTATAGAGATGAAATACCAGGGACCCAACACGCTGTAAAAGAGGCCGTACCTGAATTCCTCTGAGCGACGACACACCCATGTAGAGAAAGACGCCATAAAGCACAGGCATTGGTATAAACTCCAAAAATAAATACAGAAGTTAGTGCATTCTTGTTTTCAAATTGCATTTTCAGTATTACCGCTCTCTTCTACAGTCCCTGCCTAAAATTGCCTAAAGCCTTCCAGCTTCCAGAGGGTTAGAGAAGTGTCGCATTTTAACCATCAGAGATTTTGTGCGTGCGAATGATTTAATGCTCTGCTTTAGGCTGAGCTTTTGAGTTACACTTCATCAGAATAATCCTGTTTTCCAGAAAGGTTGGAGGAAAATAGGTGATTTCGCCCATGCTACCATATGCCGCGTTCTGCGACGGTAGAAAAACATTTGTACGTGTTCTTGTGGCAACACGCAAGAGCAGCGTGCCTCCTGTGAGCCTAGAGATGAGATTACTTTGTGGGAGGAACACGCAAGGAAGCCCACGGGGACGATTTCAGCGCGTTTAGCTACTGGGAACGGCTGTTCCGAGGCATCTGGGGGAACAAATTGCAACCGATAACATGCTGCCTGGTTGAAAGAGCAGAGGTACTGCTCTAAATACGCTTCATCGTAACCCATAAACACGGGTGGGCCTGAAAGACATCTGAAAATCCAAGCAGTTGGCTTGCTCGCTTGGCTCGAGCGTGCCAAACTGGGGTCTGAAGGGCTGGAAAGTGCAACCGAGGGTGGTTCCCACCACGGATCGAGCCCCAAGGTTTGGGATCACCTCCTCCTCTGCTCCACAGCTACTCAGGCCTGGAGAAAGGGGACTAGTTTTGCATAACCTCCAAAAAGCTCGCGGTTGTTGGGTGGTTTCCATTTTCCTCTTACCTTTAACACCGAAGTGAAGAAGACTGAGCAGCCCATGAGCACAAAGATCATCAAGCCAGTGACTCTCTGCTCTCGTATCCCCAGAAACTTGGGCTGTTCTCCTGGAGCTGAGCAGCCAGACTCTACTTTGAGGCTATTCATGTGGGTGATGGACAGGACGGTCGCAGCCACAAACCACGGCAGCCCCATCACGGAGCACACCCCCAGCATCACGGCCACCATGAAGAGGTCCAGGTGGTACCCGCATCCTTTCTGCGCGGAGCGAAACAAGAAACAGAGCATCTCACGGGACAAGAGCAAGGACAACGTCGCAAGTCAGACCCAAACAACCCTGTAGGAGCTCAAGTCGACGTCTTGAAAATTTAAAACACGAACTGGAAACAAATAAGGATGTATCCAGTCTTTGCGCAAGCACCTTGCATGACAATCCGGCAGCACTTCAGACAAAGTGGATTTGGGGAGTTTGTATCTACTTCTCAACAAAAAAAACCCACCTTACTATTTTTCATTCATAAAGACATTTCTACCACTTGCGAGTAAGATATGACTCTCAGTTATCCCTGGCAGCACATCAAAATGATTCGTTCCCCAGCTGCTGCTGACATTTTAAAACAAAAGCGTGCTTCTACAACGCTCTAAGCTTAATATGCTCCTCCGAAAGATTGCTCATCTGAACTCCCCTGTTGTCGTTTGCTCCCTGTGTCATCATTAAGCCAGGAGACCATCTTGCCACGCTGCCTGACGTTGTTCCAAACCAATGCCTTCACAAGGCATTTGGAATTGGAGCTTCTCCCCGTACCTGCAGCCCAGAGCGCGTTGCGGATGGGGTTGTCTCCTGCAGCCCCTTACCTTCAGCCTGTGCTCCTTCCTGTTCACGATAAGAGCCGTGATCTGCTGGTCCATGAATATCAAGATGGTGCAAAGCAGAGCTGGGATGAGCGCAGCCACCACCGTCCACCAAGGGTTGGGTCCTATGGGGTTGATGAACCACCCGCGGTCGTCTCTGGTAGGCTGCAACAAAGCACACACATCAGCCTCGTCTCCCAGCCCAGCTACTTCACCGGCTTGGATTTTCCCCTCCATCCCCGTGTCACAGCATCTCCCAGCCCTGGTTTCACGTCACCCCGGGGCTCAGCAGTGCCAGCATCCTCTTTGCAAGCACCTGTAGTTATTTCTCCTGCAGGTACCTAGTTTTGGGGCTGTCTTCTCATTTCCAGGAGGAAACGATGCACTTGGAGGTGGAGGAGGAGATGGTCACACCACCAGCATCTCCTCCAGACTCAGCCCTGTCCTGCCCTGGTGAAACCCGCTCCGTGCCACAACACCCCCCCTACCTTGAACACATGGGGGATGTGGAGCTTCGGTGACGGGATCCCAGTCATGAAGTCAATGAGCACCATGATGACGATGGTGAGGAAAACAGCAAAGTCACTTATTGTGGACCGCACCTGGGGCAAGAAACCAGAGCTGAAAGGGGCATCGCAAAGGGGGCCACAACATGAGATGGAAAAATGAGAGACATCAACAACATTAAGGCTGGTTAACAAAATCCCACCACTCTGAGGACATGCAGCCAAATCCCTTGGTTAGCTACTGTTGCTGTGCTTGTCTCTGTGAGAGCTGGTGTCAGACAATAAAAAAAAAAAGAGTTTAATTAGGTGGAACAGGGTTGTTTGAATTCAAACCTTAAGTAAAAAAAATATTAAAAAATAAGGAAGCAGATGGCTGCCACTGCAGCCACGCTCACAGCTAAAATGGGAATAAGGCGCACTGAGGCATCGTATGTTCCTCAAAAGGAAGAAAAAGTGTCTTTTCCTATGGCAGCTCCTCATTTGAACCAACTTTCCCCTTGAGCATAATGCACAGAAGGTTAAAAAAAAAAAAAAAAAAAAAGGCAAATAAACCCCCACAACTTTGGAAGACCTCTTTTCCCACTGCCTGAGCAAAATATCGCTCGGGGGCAGGTCGCGAGGCAGGTGGGAAACGCCACGGTCGTTTAGCACTCATGGAAACGAGGGAGGGACATCCAAGCTGCTGGAGAGTTTGGCCTTCAAGGTCAATGTTTCCCAGCTTGACCAAGCGGTGGCAAATACTGCTTAGCGCTCCGGGAAAGCCATTTTGGGAAATGAGTGTGGAGACTGCTGCCGGCCACCATCTTCTACCTACTCTGGTTGGGAAGTAACGGCTGCTTTTAAACTTCTTCAAGAAGCTCGACAGGACAAAGGTGGAGAAGAAGAGGATGCAGCACCAGAAGAGGACATTAGGCGCGTAGGGGCCATTGCGTCCACAGGCAGGTCCGTGAAACTCTCCATGCAAATACCGACATTCCTGGAGAAACAGAGCGTCAGGACACAAAGGTAGTGCACGTGCGGCAAGGAAACCTGGGATAACTCGGGGCTTTTGAGGATCTTGGTCCAAGATCCATGACCTTGTAACTGCTGCTGCTGCTGCTGCTGCTGACGGAGATTTATATTGAATGAGCAGCAGCTGAACAAGTGACACATCGAACCGCACAGAGGAGAGCGGAGAGGCGAGATGTGATGGGACACCATATCACAGACCCATGGCACATCCTCCGCTCGAATGGCAGGCAACCGTGGCTGAAGAAGACGCCAAGAGGGGAAGGAAACACTGGAAGTTCTTGGGGATAGAGAAAGAGGGAGCAGGGAAGGAGGGCTAAGACAGCCGCGGAAGGAAAGGAGAAGAGACGAATCGTCCCTTCCCAGCGAAGGGCTCCCAGGACACGGCCAAGAGGGGATGAAGATGTCCTGAAGAGCCTCCCATCCTATGCCTGGGCTTTGCTTCCAGCAACAGCAGCCCGAGAGGCTGCTCAGACGTGCAAATTTATGCATGGACCTACAGACAGTGCTGAGTAAGCAAGCAAGGACTGGAGTTCTTAGGAACCAAGTAAGGAAGCTAAGGACTACCTTCAAGCAGGAACTTAAGTCCTCCAACTTCTACAAGAATCAAACCACCCACTTAACCTTGCTCCTGGTCAGAAAAATTGTCCTGCGACAGGGTCAAGGAGGACAGTTATTACCCACGATGTTGGGGGGACAAGGTGGACTCTCCTTCCCAGGACCAAGCGGGTTAAAACCACACGTTAGATTTAAAGAATGCCTTTGCAGAGCAGCACTAGCACAGTCTGAAGCCCCTCATCACCCGAAGGGCTCTGACTTTTGCAAAATGTGAACGCCCCTGGACCCCGCGGCCGCGGAAGTAGTGGCTTGGGGCACTTACAGTCACCGTGAGGTTTTCCCAGGCGATGCCAGACACGTTGATCTTGTTGCTCTCCCAGAAACGCAGGGTTGCGTTGCTGGGATGGCTTGGTGCCTCACACTTACAGCTGGGAGGAGAAAAGCCAAGACGAGGGTGAGGGAAAGGCAATGGAGGTGCAGCCCTGAGCTCCTGCCAAGGGGCAGCAGCCTTTTAGGAGGAAAAGAAAAACTCACTAGTAGACGGTGAGGAAGTCGAGCTTGCTGTGCATGTGCACAGGGTAGGTCTCTCGCAGGTGACTCAGCTTCTCCAGAGCCTCGTAGATGAAGATGATGCAGATGAGGGAGGCGAAGGCTTCTTCGGTGAAGCGGGTGATGTAGCACACCAAACAGCTGGCGTCGGTGGCCACCAGCACTATGCAGAAGGCGGCAGTCCACAGCCCGATGCAGGCCCGCAGAGAGAGATAGGAGAGCGCGTACTCCCTGGGAAACCAAAATCAAACAAAGGCTGGAAAGGCCAGGAAGAGGCGCCGAGCCGTGCCTTCCTTCGGGGAAAATCACGAGCAATTTAGGAGCACGTCAAGGCTGCAGATGGTAAATGCACTTTCCATGTCCTACTACAGACAGCCTTGGGGCTGCGGTGCAGGGTGCGGACCTGCAGGAGGAGAGGCCAATTATTTCATGATTGTTATTTAACAATTAGCTTGTGTTAAGGCCTTGGAGGCTAATTGAGGTCAGGGCCCTTTGTGGAAGGTGGTGTCCTCCCACATCACCCCCATGCCCTAACACCAAAACCCCGGCTGATTTTGCACCCAGTCACCTGCTACCAGCAAGCTGGGGCTGAAGAATAAATTGAATTGCAATCAGGGTGTCTCATCTCACATCAAAGTCATCACAACACAAGGATCCCCATCCTTATGGCTTCTCCTCTTCCTGCTTCATTTTAACCCTAAAACCCCCAAACAACCTCATCCATCCTTCAGAGACCAAGGGCTCTTGCACCATCACATACTAAAGCAGCAGCGTGCAACGTCTGCGACACAGAAAACAACTGAAATCTTACAACTCTCACTGAGAAAAAGTCGAGAAAAACATCTTTTCTCCACCAGTGCCTCCTGAAGGCTCTCGCAGCACTCGGCCGCGGCAGCCGGCCTTACTTGCAGAATTTGTAGAGGATCTTTTCGAACACGAGGACGGGTCCAGTGCTGCCGAGGATGGTGAGAGGTTGGCCAGCAAAGAGGGAATACACCACGCCGGTCATGGATGCGCCCAGCAGTGACTCCATGGCACTCTGTCCAGGGAAGAGGCAGCGGCGAGGAAATAAATCAATGGGAAAAAGAAGAAAAAACCCAAAGCAAATTCACTGCAGCGAAGATTTTGCATGAGTTTTGCGCTCCCCCACGCCACCCAAGAGAGCTGCTCACGATGTGGCCGTCGGTCGCCTCCCCCAGCAGTCCCCCGAAGGTGATGACAGGGGACATGCAGGCACAGAAGAGGAAGAGGAAGGACGCCAGACACTGCAGGCTCAGACCATCCCGAAAGTCGCTCCAGAACCACGGGGCTTTGCGCTTCACGTCCAGGATCAAACCTCCAAAGAGCCTGGAGGAAGGAAAAACAAATAGACTGTTTCCCTGCAAGACCACACAGAGGGGGTTTTGCTGCAGAAGGACAAGCCCAAGCAGACAGTAACCTTCATTGCTAACCAGCAGCAGTCTCCTTCGGCCGTTTTATACCCGGCAGAAACCAAGCAAGCACAAAAAACCCCTCCAACAAAAAGAAAAAGGACCAAACCTGAAAGCCCATCCCCTCTTACTGCAACTGTCCCTTGCTTGGAGAAGCAGCAGAGCTCTCCCTGGAGGTATTTACACAGCTGCTTCCACCCCAAATCAAGAAAATCTGTCTGCAGTGGTGCTGTGGCTGAGCCCAGCTGCCCAGATCTCACCTGCCCAGCCCAGGGGACCGAGCTGGTAATGTGAAGCCCCTTCACTGAACCAACTAACCCCAGAAAACTGCTACAAGGGAAGGTGCACGCTCCGATTCTAGAGGCAAAGAGAAAAAAAAAACCAAACAACAAACCCCACAAACTATTAAAGCTCACACCTTCCCGTGCGCTCCAGTTCAGGACCACTGTGTTTCTCTGGCTTGCTGTGAGAAGCACTGTCATCGAGAGCTCCTGGCATCTTCCTTTTTCCCTGTTAAAAAGGAAATAAGCCAAAGCTATGGATTCGTAACCACTGGCTTGTTGGGCTTCTGGTCTGGGTATGTGACTGCGTCAAACTGGGACCTGGTGAATCTGGGTCCCAGAACAGCATCCCCGGCCGGCCGGCCGCCGGCCTGCCCGTCCCCCTCGCGCCTCCCTCCGCCGCAGCACCCACCTGCGAAGGGACGTTTTTCGGGGGCTCGATTCGGATCGATGGATCCCATTCTCCTGGCGGCAAGACCGTGACCTGATCCAGAAACTCGTCGATGCCGGCCACGAGGTCAGCCCGGTTCTCGGCTTTATAGGCAACGTCACGGAAAACCTGCCGACAGGAGACAACCTGCTCAGAGGCCAACCCATCTCCGATGTCCTAAGCACTACAGTAAGCTCCTGGCTAAATGCAAGATCATTTTCCCCAAATTTCCTGCTTGTAATGGCAGGAAATATTCCCCCAAATGGAAAAATCTGTCCATCACGGTACTTGTAATCATCTCCTCCACGAGGTCCCCATCCCTCATGGCACACCATACCCTTTTGCTTAAAGCGGGGAAGTTTCACTGGCCCTGGCAACGCCACCACTGGGGACAGGGTGCTGGGGACCCCGGGGAGGTGCAGGATGCACACCGGGTGGGATTTCAACCTCCAAGAGGTGGGGTGATACAAATCCGTGCGTTTGCTTCGGCGTGTGAACGAGGGGTGGGCTATCTGGAGAGGTGCGGGCAGTTAGGAAGCAAATCCTCTTCCTCACTACTGCAGAGAGCTGAAGAAAACCAAAAATGACCCGGAATTCTCTCTTCTCGCACCTCATCCGTCATGATAGTAGCCATGGACCTGCCGATCTCATGGTACTGATGGGCTTTGCCTTCTGGTCCAAGCAAAACAAACAGGAACCTGGGCAAGAAAAACACAATGAGCGAGAAGAACGTGTCCTTGCTCAAAGGACACCCAAGGAAATCCCTGGGAGCCCCCAGCCCCGAGCGCAGCTCCAGAGGGGACACGTAGGCTCACCGACTCCGCCAGGAATTTGAAATTCACCAAAACCGATGGCAAATTTAATTTTTGGGCCAATTTTCATTAAAATTGGCCAAGGGGTTTGAAAGACACAGCAGGGAAGGGATGCGAGTGGGAGAAATGTCCTCGCTCCCCCTGGCCTTGTTCCCTTGGGACGCCAAACTGATGCATGCACCTTGATGTTCTTTCGTTGGGTGGGGGTTTTTTGAAATAAAATCTTTGTGCTTCTCCTTCAGACCTTGTTGGGATGGGAACTTCCGTCATGCCCGAGAGGAGGACAGCCGGGGTCAGGCGGACAAATGCCACGATGGGCTGGCGAAGGAAATCCAGCTCTCCTACGAGCACGTTGGATGCTTCAGCCCCGGTGGGAATTTTCTTCATGAAATGCAGCTGCGCCTAGGCACAACAAGCGATATTCAGGCAAATACCCCAAAAGCAAAGCCCTCAGCACTCTGCAGCCAAATTTGCAAGACCAAATCTGGCCCTAAAGGCATAAGATAGCTACGAGCGTCTCACCTTGCTTAAGTCCATCGCATTGCTCTCATGGTTCACCCCATTTTTAGCTTCTGCAGCGGTAGGAGAAGGATGCGGGGTGAGTGTTTGGGCTGGTAGGAAAAAGAAAGACACTCAGAAAGACGGACAAGGAGCAATTGGGATGCTTCTCCTCTGCCAGGACAAGTCGAATGGGACCAGAGCCCTGCAGGAACCCTCACCTGGTGCCAAACCCTGCAGGAACCCTCACCTGGCTTGTCAAGGAGGTGCAGGTCTGACTGCTTCTTGCTCACATCAGCAAACGAGCGGACGATGGGAAGAAGGTTGTTTCTTTTCTTCTCATTCTGATGGTGATGCTTCTTCAGTAGGACTTCTCGAACTTTTGCCCGCACGTGCTCGTCAAACTCCGTGGACTGGTCTTGCGGGCCCAGGATCATATCTGGGGATGGCAAAGGGAAACGAAGCCGTCAGAGCAGAAACCCCCCCAGGTCCCAAGCCCCGAAGCCCCCGGGGGAAGGCTGTGCCACGCAGGATCCCCTGACACAGGCCCAGCCTTGCTTAGCAAGACATTTTAATACAGTTCAGCCTTTGCAGCGAAAGCAAGAAGTTTCTTTTGCTAAAAAACACGAGCAAAGTGCTTATTCATCACTCTGCTAAGATAATTATTTCCCATTCGAAATAATGCAATTTTCTTGCCCCGTCTGGCCTTTCTGTCTGACTCTACACATTTAAAAAAAAAGCTGGAAAAAACACACCAGAAAAAGCTGGTGTGACTGTTGCACGCCCAGCCTGCATCCAAAACCAACTTAAAAACACAGCGGGGTTTCTGGAAAAGGACGCGCCGTTGGGGCAGGGTTTGATTCGGGAGCGGAGGGCACCGCGGCAAACCGAGCTCGGCCGTTCCCGCAGAGACGCGGCGCCCGCGGTACCTGCAATCTCTTCGATGCTGTTGGCACAAATGTCCAGCAGCACCGTCCTGTTGATGATGCAACTCCTCAGCTCAGAGAGGCTGTGCAAGGACAGCGTGGCCACGTAGGGCTTGCTCCAGCGCTCGCCGCCGTCTTCCACGTCCTCCTCAAACTTCAGCCACCTGCGGACATCAGGCGCGATCAGCCCCATTGCGAGGAAACGGCCTCAGCTCCGCAACCCCTTTAACAGAGCTACAGGGCGGCGAGAGAAGGCTCCTCGCATCGGCACCTGCAAAAGCTTTGCCAAAGTCCCGGAGAGCGGAAAGCAGAGCCCACGGGCGCTGCCGGCGAGGGGACTCCTCTCCCACCGCGGCCGGCAGCGGGGATTTACCTTGCCGTTTCCTTCCACTCGGCATCTTCACCCTCTTTCACGCAGATCTCATCCAGCTCGGTGAACAAGTCATGGGGAACGTGCTGCTCGTCCTCCTCGGTCCCGAGGATGAACTGCACTCGCTGGGACGGAGTGTCTGGGGGCAGAAGGCAAAGCCCCGTCCCGTTACCGTGCCCGAATACGGCCCGTCACGCTCATAGGCAAAGCGGGCATCGATCGGCACCATAAACATCGGGCTGGCCCCTCTGCCCTGGCTCTGTCCAGGCTTGCACAGAGCCCCAGAGAAGGAGAAGCATCTAATCCACCTCTGCATAAGGATGGGCACCTTCCCTTCCCCACAGTTCCATTTTTAAAGCCAGGATCCCTCTGAGGAAGGCGAGCCTAAATCCTTTATGCATTTAACTGTCTTAAAAAAAATAAAAAAATAAAAATAAAAAAAAAAGAGAAGAAAGAGGAAAGTTTGGGAAAAGAGAGAGGGTCCTGCTAAATGATGCCGCTTTCCCTCGGAGGAACAGCAAGCCACTCAAACCGGCACGGGGACCTGCTTGCAGAAGACCCCAGCACCCACGTAGCCCCGAGGAGTCCAGTGAACGCTGCGGCGGGACTTACAGTGGTAGCCCTGCTCCGTCGGGGCAGAGTCCTTCTCCCGTTCCCGATGCTTCTGGCTGTGGGGACGGTGATGCCGGTGGCTTTGCCTCACCAGCGGCATCCGCACGCCCACGTACAGGGTCCGGTGGCCTGCGAAAAAGCGGCGTTTGCATCGTTCTCGATACCGCGGAGACGCTTGATGCAGATGCCGCAATTAAATCAGTGCAGCCATCCCAGGAGGAAACATCAACTTCTCTTAATTTTCTTTTAACTGGATCCCTGAATGTCACAGACCTGCCCTTTTTTCCCAAGCCTATTTTACTCAAACTTTGCAACGAGAGAGCAACAACAAGTGATGGTTCCCGATCATCTAAAATGCCAAGCAAGGGACGTCGCAGGGACTTTGTGCGACAGGAAAAGGCGCTGGGCTGGCGGCTCCTCTACCGGGATCTCAGCAGAGACTCACCTTCCAACTCCTCCTTCTCATAGTGAATATTGACGACGTTGCTCGTTCTTCCTTGGTCAATCACTGCCTCTTCGTCATCTCCCTGTTTAGAAAGGAGAAGGGAAAAGTTGCGCAGAGCTCCCTTACGTCCTCCCGGCCATCGTCCACCCCCGCGTCCACCCAAATCCACAAGCATCACGCCTCCGCGTGCCTCCTCCTCCAGGCACAGCCCTAAAAGCACGGACTTGGAGGAGGTTTCTCTTCCCATAACCCAATAAAACAGCCCGTAGCATCGTTCAAACACAAAAAAAACCCCCAAAAACCCCTCTGAGATTCGCACCCAGTTGCTCGATTTCTGAAACCGAAGTTTGAAGAAGAGCAAAACACCAAGAAAACTTGGGGACCTGGCAGGGCTGTTGGACGAAATTCAAGAAGCAAGAGCTACACCGGGCACTGGGAAACAGCCCAAAAGAACCAAACCCATAATTTAAAATAAAACTTCAAACGCCGCGCTGGCAGATGCTGCCCGTCGTACTAATGATGATGCATTAATCAAAAAGACTTAATAAAAAACCCCAAAAAACAAAAATCCCAAAGCCAGAGAATAAATAACTTGTTACAATTTAAGATGCAAACACTAACGTGAAATTTGCTTTTTATCCCCCAAATTCCTGCTTCGACTGAACAGCATCACCTGCCACCGCGCAGCAGCGATGCTCGTGAAAGGCACCGGTTAATTTAACGAACAAGAGGAAGAAACGCTCCTGTCTGGAAACGAGTTTGCTGGTCCCCGAGTATTAATTTCAGAGCCGACCTGTTGCTAACTCCCCGCCAGCTCCCGGGACTCGCCCACGTAACCCGGCAGCCGGATTATCACGCGCCCGTGGCTTTCCTGTCCTCTCTCCGATGACGGCCTCCACCACCCTCCATCCCCTCTTAGCAAAAATGCATCCTGCTCCCCTTTGGTTTTGCCAAAAAAAAAAAAAAAAAAATCCCCAAAAAAACCAACCCCAAGAAACTCCAAACCCCAAGCCGGGAAAAGGTATGGGATGAAAGGGCTTAATAAAATCGCTTTAAATTGCAATTTAAAAAAAAAATCGCTGTTTAAAGAAAAAAATCGCGGTTTCAAAAAAAAATCGCAGTTTTAAAAAAAAAAAATCGCGATTTAAACGAAATCACAAGCTCGAGCGCATTAGGTGGGTGTTGGAGTGGGAATACACGGGGCGGTTTGGGAGTCAAACACCCCGCGGGTGACACGGGGAAAGTCTCCGTCTCTCTTAGAAACCGTTTTGCCCCCGTACTCCGACCAACGACGCTGAACCTGCCGCCGGGAGCCCTCCCCGGCACAAAGCATCTCCCCCCTCCGCATCCCTCTGCGCTCCGGGGAAATGCCGACGGGATTTCGGGGAGAGGTTTCCAACCGTTTGGGGCGGGGTGGGGGGGCATCGGGGACGTTGGGCCCCTCGGCAGAGCCCCTACCTGTAACTCTTCCAGCAGCGTCATTTTGTAACCCTCGTCCTGGCTCATCCTGACGTCGGTCAGCGGTTTTGGGGTTTTGGGGATCAATCAAGGGGGGTTAGACCCCCCCCAGGACACCGCAGTAACCCTCACCGAGAGGAGCTCAGTGTCGCCCGCTGTGTACCAACTCCAGGTACACAAAAAGTGACCGTTTCTTGGAATCGGAATCTTGGGCATGGGCGGTTATTTAAAGCCACGCAACCCCAAAACTCATCCTGCTTGGAAAACTTAGTGGATGGGGAGAAACCAGCTCTGTTTTGAACCAAACCTACCCGGAGGAGAGAAATGGGGTGTAAACGCCGGGGCGAAAGGCATAAGCGGCGTTTTGGTGTGTTTCACAGCACAAGCTGCCAACATACGACTGAGGCGCAAACCCTTGGGAAAATACCCGTTACGGGGCGGCTCAGATCCCCCGCTGCTTTTATATTATTAAGTTTTAAAGCTTCAGGAGCAAACGTGGGAGGAAACGGGACAAGTGGGGACCTCCGGGTCCGTGGCGAGATGCTCCGAGCATCCCATCGCCCTTCCCCGGCCACCACAGCATCCCCGAAATCGCAGCGAGCCTCGCACGGAGATGCCACCAAAGAATTTAAACCAGAGCACTGAAAGTGCGTGGTGACAGGCAAACAAAAGCCAAAGTTTCAGCAAATGAGGGGGGGTGGGGGGTGGCATTTTACTCCCCCTGAACTGCTAAGGCATCCAGCAAAGATAAAAAATGTACAACTCTAATTAATCTTTGAGTCTGCCGCTTCTTCCTCCTCAGGGGGAGGACTCCTCTCATCGTTCCCCTGCTCCTACATGGAGCCTCTCCCACGGGCTACAGTCCTTCATGAACTTCACCATGGGCTGCAGGGGGATCTCTGCTCCGGTGCCTGGAGCACCTCCTGCCCCTCCTTCTGCACTGACCTGGGTGTCTGCAGAGTTTCTTACAGCTTCTCACTCCTCTCTCCCGCTGCAAAAGCTCTCTCTAACTGGTTTTTTTTCCTTCTTAAATATGTTCTCACAGAGGCGCTGATTGGCTCGGCCTTGGCCAGGGGCGGGTCCATCTTGGAGCCGGCTGCCATTGGCTCTGTCAGACACAGGGGAAGCTTCTGGCAGCTTCTCACAGAAGCCACCCCTGTAGCCCCCCCGCTACCAAAACCTTGCCACACAAACCCAACACATTTGGGCTGGGTGCTGAGCCCCGCTCCATGCCGGCAGCTGTGTGGGAGGAAAATCCTTTGGGGATCTTCTGCCGGGGGGAATTTGTGGAAGGGGGGGACCCCAATGTCAGCTCTCTGTCCTGGAGCTGGAGGAGGTTGATCTAAACCTCGGGGCGGCACCACGCTCCCTCCCTCCCTCCCTCCCTCCCTCCCTCCCTCCCAGGCATGAACCCACCACAGCCGAGCAAGGAGTAGGGCAAATAATATGGGATAGGATAGTGCGTATATATGATGGTGGGGACAACCCTGGCCTGGCTTGGCAGACCCTCCCGAGGCTGCAAATTATTTTTCTTTATTATTAGAGCTTTTCTGGAGGATGCTGCACACAGTAAAGTACTTTACAGGACACAACCCCCCGCTCTGGGCACCTCCCGCAGGGAGAATGCAGGATGCCACCACGTGCATTAAACCACATTTTCTTCCCCCATCCTTCTCTCCCGAGCAGATGGCAGTCGTACGAATCCCAAAGCGCCCAAAGCTTCGCCTCCAACATCAAGCGACACTCGGAAGGCACCTTCACCAGCGACTTCACCCGCTACCTGGACAAGATGAAGGCCAAGGACTTTGTGCACTGGCTCATCAACACCAAGCGGTACAGGTAAAAAGAGGAGAGGGGAAGGGGACCACGCTGGGAAATAACCTCCCACCACGCCACGATCCCAGTCGGTAACGCAGTTTTAGAAGTTTTCTCTCCACCTGTTTTCTTATATTCGGCAGCTCCGCAAAGAGGTCCCCGAAGGAGGAGCCCCGTGGCGTCCCCTTCCCGGCCGCGTTCCCACCGCTCACGTAAGTCAGCCCAAACAGCAGACGTGGCCCATTAAAAACAAATAAAGGAATCATTTCAAAACGTAGCCACAAATCAGCGGGTGTGGTGCAAAGTCAGAGTCTGGCTTCCTACGCCTGACGCTGCTTCTCATTTTTGCTGGCTCACGGGGCTTCTCTGGTGTTTACTCGTAATAAAATAAAACAAGGAAAATTAAGCTGCTTTGGGGGAGAGTTGATAATTTACGATGGGAAGAGGCTGTTTTGTTCTTGCCGTGCTCCGTGCTGACGTTTTGCATTTCATTTCAGTCTCAACGCGGCGGGATCGTTTGCATTTACAGGGGATATTACCACGTTGCGGTCTCGTCGAAGCAAAGCATTTGCTCCTTTGCGAACGAGAAAATCCGCTGTTCCCAAGCTCCTAAACTGATGTTAGGGGGAGTTTCTAGTCCGTGAAACTGTTTGGTGGTTGTTTGCTTTTTATTTTGAAGGTACAATTAAACGGCAACATCAGCTTTCCAGCAGCATCAGCCTGGGGATAGTTGCACCCGTCCATCACTGCCAGCGATGGGATGCTCCACGGGAAGGATTTATCCATCACACGCAGCCGCATCAATCAATCCCTTCGGTGTTTCCCAGTCACCTCCTCCGAAAATTTGCACCCGCGGATCAGCCTTCCCTTCAAACCTGCATTTCTCCGGCTTCATTTTCTCTCTAACAGCTCCGAGGGCGCTGTAGATCCTGCGGCTTTCCCTAAACCGTAATAAAACCTTTGTTAAATCCGGCAGCCGGTTGGTGACGTCTCCAATGCTTCCGAGCATCCCATCGGGATCCCGCGCGCCGCTGGTCCCGGGGGATTTTGAGGCACCGGGCTCCGATCCCCGGCTTGGCTCAAGTGCCCCATTTTTCTCTCAGTTCCTCGAGTTTTAGGTAAAAGGGTGATCGGGATGAACCTGCCTGACCCCACAGACCTGTGCCAGAGGGGATTTGGAAAGAAATTAAAAAAAAAAAAAAAAAAAAAAAGGAAGATAACTAGAACCTTTGGATTGAATGGTAATTAATTGTGTTGCAAATGGTCCAAAAAAAGCCACAAAAGGCAGGGGGGAGGATCTGCTCACTCTGGATGGGGCGACTTCTCTCCTGTACCAACACCTTCACCCCCCCAAGTCCCATTTCTGAACTCCCCGCACACCCCTGGTCTGGCAGAGGTGACGTGGGTGATGCTGCTGTCGCCTCCCTCCTGCAACACAGAGCTCATTGCCATCACTTGCATAGAGAAATTAAAAGAAATTTTTTTTTTTAAATTACATAAATCAATAAAACCCCAAACCCACTGATTTCAACTCTTTCCCCAATCGGTTGGTTCCTGACCCAACATCCCAGGGAGATGGATTTCCCCCAAATCAGCGCTGCCCACTCCAAACCCCCCCTTAAAAAGCTCCAAAGATGCCTCCAACTCCTCTCCTCCCTTTAAAAGACTCGGGAGCGGCACAGCAAGACACACGAGACTTTTATTATATTCTTTTCCCATTACGTTCAATGGGTGACAAGAGAAAAATCAGACAGACACGGCTCAGGAGGGTGGACCCGTCAGCCAACATCAACCCTTCACGGACGGGACCCACGAGACGGCGACACAGATTTATATTATTTGAGTTTCACAGAAGGAACCCAAAATCAATCAAATAATAATTAAAACAAAACAAAACAAAACAAAACACACAAAGATTCAAAGTGATAAATAACACAGATATGCTCAAAGGATTCCAACCTCCCCCAGTTTTATTTACAACACGGAGCATTTCCAAACTAGATCATCTCTTACCACAAAATAAATATATTTCAGCATCTCCAAAATGAAAAAATAGTGTCTGTATTTCTAAATGGGGGAAAAAAATGAAATAAAATTTAAAAAAAAAAAATTGTGCCAGCACCTTATTTATTACCTTTTTACATCTTTTTTCCCCCCTTAGGGATTTCCATGCACCTACATTTTAGGAAACTTCTTTCGAAGGGGCTCCCGGGAGATCTGGGGAGCTGTTTTAAGGCACCAAAGATGAGGAAAACACCCAGCACCCATCCTGCATCGATGGCAAAGGGGCTTTGCTACCAACCAAAGCGTCACGGGTCACTTCAAGGATGGGGTTTTTTTTCAGTCAGAAAGCGATTCCAGGAACACCTTTGAGAGGGTTTTTTCCCCCCCTCGTATAATTTTCCTCTGCACAGGGCAATATTAAATCCTCCCAAAATAAGGAGCCATCCCTGGGTTTCTGGTGTCTAATGGGGGCAGGCAGCCGGAGCGCTGGGTCTCCAGCCAGGCTGGGGGGTTCCAAACACCATTGAGATGACCCAGAGTCACGTTAGAAAGTAAGACATCAGCTTTCATTTAAATAAAAAAAAAGTTTAAAATGACAATAAATACAGAAAAAAGAAAAAAGAAAAATCTAGCCCTGTAAGTAGCCAAAGCTCCAAATGGAGAAGCTGGGGCGCGCCGAGGAAGCCTGGTTTGCTTTTTAAATAAGGAACTGCCCAGGCAGCTGCCAAATTTTCGCAGCCCCCCGAGGCCAGGGGAGATGCAGATCCCGGCGGAGCTGGCCCCAGCCCGCTCTTCGTTCAGCCCGGCCCCGTTTTCCTTCCCGGGTGGGTTTCTGTCTTTTCTTTCTTTCCGAGCCGAAGAGACGCCAGGCACGCGCAGGGAACAATCCCAGCCTCCGGCCCCTGCCAGGAGGGAGCCGAGTCCAGCCCTGCGCTCTCCTCTTACGGAAAAGAACAAGGACAAAAGAAAAACTGGCCGCTACGAGAAGCCAAATAATTTCATTTAGGGACAGGGCAGCAAGGGGACTGGTACCACAACCGCCCAGCTCCACGCCCATGCCCGTCACCGGCTTAACGCTTCTACCTCCACGGGAATTCAAGTTTATTTTCCAACTGGTGGAGAGCTCAGGGCTCTCCCCCACTGCGACCTTTTCTCCCTGGGGAGGGAGGGACGGCACGGGGGAGCAGCACAGGAAGGCAGCGTGGACGGGAGGTGCACGGAGGAAGAGCAGCGAGAAAACCCAGGCTTTGCACCTTTCCCTTCCTCCAAGCACACACACCCCCCTTTTTTTTTTTGGCCTCCCCTCCTTTTTGAAGAGCTAAACCAGTTTCCTCCCCCTCCACCGGTCACCCCGCCGTGCCGGCAACCGTCAAACTACGGTTTGCAAAGCCCCATCCCGTAAAAGCGTCCGATTTTGGCCCTGCTCGGTGATGTGCCGCTCTCACCCTTACAGAGCCATTTCACATTTTCTTTTCCCCACCCGCACGTCACTTTGGGTCGGTTTGATGCACAAAGCGGTTACAGCGGCGGATGGGAGAAGCCGATGGCAGGAGGGTTCGTGCGCCCGTCCCAGCTGGGCGCGGGGCAGCGGCCGCAGCCGCCAAGAGCCTGGAGCAGGTGCTGAGCCCCCAGCAAGGTGCAGGGCTGCAAGGGGACCTTTTCTTCTGGGTTGTCCTCTCCTCCCAGGCTCCAGGGCCACCCGACTCGACCGCATGTGCCTGGGGTGACGCCGCAGCCCAAGGACCCCCCCAAAACGTGAAGGGGGCACGAGAACCGTCTCTGCTGAACAGCTTGTTCCTGCAAAGCGGCAGGGAGAGGGAGGAGGAGAAGGCAGCTTCCCGCTTTCCTCCCAGCTCGTCCCACCCTGCGAGAGAAAAGACTTTGCAAGGACAGGGCTGAAAAAAGAAAAAACAAAACAACCAACCCCTAGAGTCCCAGGGAGGTAAAAGGAAGGAAAGCGGAGGAACAACGGGGGGGGCAGCCCAGGGACGCAGAGCCCCAGGTCTCACCTGGCCTTTCCCAAAACCATACGCTGTATTCAAAGTATTCGATTTTAAGTGGTCCCTTATATTCGGTTTACGGCCAGGGGACAAGAAAGGGGCATTTCTGCATTTTGCAGCTTCCAGGCTGATGGCAGAGCCAAAGGAAAAGAAAATAAATACAATTAAAATAAAATTAAGATAAAATAAAAATAAAATAAAATAAAAATAAAATAAAATAAGAATTAAAATAAAAGAAAAATAAAAGTCAAAAAGAAAATAAAAAGAAAATAAAAATGAAAATTAAAATAAAGTAAAATGCTGTAAAACTGGAGGGCAGGGAGCAAACGCTTTTCCTTCGCCTTAGCCCAACTGCTCGGACGCTCCTTAGGCTGCCCCGCCAGGCAGGACATCCCTCTCCTACCTGTAAGGGACGTAGGAGTGAACGAAAGCCTGGACCCCAAACCAGACCAAAAACCCGGCCGTGATAAAGAAGAAAACGGAGAAGGCGTCAAGTATAACAGAAAACTATTTGGAACATAAACATGAGTTTATATTTGGAAAAAAAAAAGAGAAAGGAGAGGAGGAATTGGGTATTAAAAAAATAGCACTGAATGATAAAGCGGTAGCAGTCCCTCTACCACTACGCAACTGCAACAAACACACGCACGTACGCCCGGAGGCTCAACAACACCGAACTCCCATTGACCGTGATGTGCACCTCAGTTTGCTGGTCTAGAGATACTGAATGCCTGAAGCACACCAAGGATAACTGAAGACGTCTGCATGGCTTTCATGGGAATCCTCCAACTGGAAAAAAAAAAAAGCAGTTTCTCCCCGTGTCCGCGTTGGCACATCCCTGAGTCACGTTCTCGCTCCTCTCCTTCAAAGTCAAGATTCCTAAACATGAAAACTGGGGAGGGGGAAGAATGAAAAAAAAAAAAAAAGGGAGAGCATCATCAGTGGAAGATGGGGTTTGAGCCCCGTTCGTGGGACCACCGCGGCAGAGAGGAGCTGGCTGGCATGCCACCGTCCTCGCCGCTGCTTGTTTGCTCAGCATTGCCGGCCGAAGCACGGGAAAACCGTACGCGCGCGTCTCGTCACGCTCGCATGCGGTCCTTTACCTTTTTCCTCCCCAAATTCAGACTGTTTCTGTGTTCATAGGGAGAGTCTTCCACACGGTCGTTTTCGACATTTCATCCCAGATATTAATCTCGGAAGGATCGGTCCTGCAATAAATATTTTACATCGCAATCCGTGATTACGGGAACTGCTGCCGCCAAGTGCGTTAGCACCAGCAAGAGGACCAGGGGGGCCCGGGGAACCAAAGCTCAGCGTAAGCACCGGAGGTTTTGCTGGATGAGGAGTTGCGGGAGGCAAGCCTGTAGAACAACAGCTCCAGGCAAAGGCTCTTGCTGGCGTTTAGCCCTGGAGCGGGCTCCTAAGCCACTGCTGCTACAGGTCGTGCCTACACCACCTCTTTCTTAAATATGAGGATCTCCTGCTACCCTAAAGTCACTGATGATGCAAGTTTTGGGGGTTAAATGGGAGTTGTGCAGCCGCTCTGCGCAGGGGCAGAGCCCCGCCATCGCCTCCGGCAGCCCTGCCCAGAAATTTGATTTTCCCGCCGAGCGGACCGCTTTACCGAGGGACGCTCGATAAAGACGGTGCCAAACACCTTCAAACGAATCTTGCCGGGGGTCCTGGCGCTTGGTGGCACTTTACCTGTCGCTGCTTTGCTGTGGGATATCCAAGTCGCTGGTCTTCCCCACTTTCAGTTGAACCCAATTTGCAGCAGCAGCTTCCATCACCTTCTGGGACTCCTGACGGAAAAGGGACAAATCAAGTTCTCGGTCTTTAATCAAAGCGGAGATAAACTCAGCACCCAGTAAAGACGTTGCACGCTGTCCTCTCCTCCTGACCTGCGGCAGCTTTAGCTATCAGTGCAGCAGGGTATAATAATAATAATAATAATCTTTATTATAGGACTCATTTTTAAAATTATACCTCTAGTCAAGTGTTAAGCTCACTGCTAATTTAGGACAAAAGGTTACGATGTGTGATCCAGGCTATTAGGATCCGTTTCTGTTTAGTTCTGATCTTGCCCCGACATTTAAAGACGAGCTGTGGCAGAAAGAGGCAATCTCACAGCCCGAGGGAGACGCCCGGCCCCGAGCACCCAGCAAGCTTCACCTCTTCTTCTTTGGCTTCATTTTTGGCATCGTCCAACTTCTTCTGCTTGCTTTCTGGCATAAGGTCATCCAGAAAGCTGAGCTCTCGCTTCGAGAAGCAGAAATCCATCACTTTCCGGACAAAAACGAGAGCCAAAACCTTCACGAATAAGAGGGAAGGTGCAGCGAGGTCAGAGATGATGCCACAGCTCGCTCCGACGCTACAAACACCCCGACGCCGAGCAGCACCGGCTCTTACCATCATGGGGAAGATGATGGCGGCACGCGACACCTTGATGGCCCAGAGCAGGACGAGGCAGATCAGCTGGATCATGGTGAAGCAATGCACCTTTCGCAAGGGGACGTGCCGCAGGTAGATGAAATCCGGCTGGTGTTTCGCCGGCATCCCAAACAGCTTCAAGCGATCGAAGAACTGTAAAATAACAGTGAGAAGTTTCTGGCCCCGGGGAGACGCGGAGGGAGTGTTCAGGATCTCACTTGCAATGAGAAATCCTGGATCCCACCGCGTTCCTCTGCGAGCAGCACCCAATTTTCCCTCCGCTCCACCTATAAACCGGCTTGCCCGCGAGAGCTGCCCACCGAACTGCAATTATTCCCCGTTATTCTGTTCTCAGCGTTTCTCAGCACGCTGAATCCCCCAGCAAGGATTTCCACCAGCCACAGAAATCGCCTTCCCTTCGCGCTGAATTCCCCCATTTTCCCGTAACCTGCCCTGAACTTGCCCGGTCCTCCCGGCCCTATACACCTCCTGTGCCTCCTCCAATCTTTTTCTTACACAAAATATTTTGATCGCTTGCTTTCGGAGAGGGGTTTTTCCCCCCATGCCACTGCTTTTTTTACCTGCTTCTATAGAGATGAAATACCAGGGACCCAACACGCTGTAAAAGAGGCCGTACCTGAATTCCTCTGAGCGACGACACACCCATGTAGAGAAAGACGCCATAAAGCACAGGCATTGGTATAAACTCCAAAAATAAATACAGAAGTTAGTGCATTCTTGTTTTCAAATTGCATTTTCAGTATTACCGCTCTCTTCTACAGTCCCTGCCTAAAATTGCCTAAAGCCTTCCAGCTTCCAGAGGGTTAGAGAAGTGTCGGATTTTAACCATCAGAGATTTTGTGCGTGCGAACGATTTAATGCTCTGCTTTAGGCTGAGCTTTTGAGTTACACTTCATCAGAATAATCCTGTTTTCCAGAAAGGTTGGAGGAAAATAGGTGATTTCGCCCATGCTACCATATGCCGCGTTCTGCGACGGTAGAAAAACATTTGTACGTGTTCTTGTGGCAACACGCAAGGAAGCCCACGGGGACGATTTCAGCGCGTTTAGCTACTGGGAACGGCTGTTCCGAGGCATCTGGGGGAACAAATTGCAAGCGATAACGTGCTGCCTGGTTGAAAGAGCAGAGGTACTGCTCTAAATACGCTTCATCGTAACCCATAAACACGGGTGGGCCTGAAAGACATCTGAAAATCCAAGCAGTTGGCTTGCTCGCTTGGCTCGAGCGTGCCAAACTGGGGTCTGAAGGGCTGGAAAGTGCAACCGAGGGTGGTTCCCACCACGGATCGAGCCCCAAGGTTTGGGATCACCTCCTCCTCTGCTCCACAGCTACTCAGGCCTGGAGAAAGGGGACTAGTTTTGCATAACCTCCAAAAAGCTCGCGGTTGTTGGGTGGTTTCCATTTTCCTCTTACCTTTAACACCGAAGTGAAGAAGACTGAGCAGCCCATGAGCACAAAGATCATCAAGCCAGTGACTCTCTGCTCTCGTATCCCCAGAAACTTGGGCTGTTCTCCTGGAGCTGAGCAGCCAGACTCTACTTTGAGGCTATTCACGTGGGTGATGGACAGGACGGTCGCAGCCACAAACCACGGCAGCCCCATCACGGAGCACACCCCCAGCATCACGGCCACCATGAAGAGGTCCAGGTGGTACCCGCATCCTTTCTGCGCGGAGCGAAACAAGAAACAGAGCATCTCACGGGACAAGAGCAAGGACAACGTCGCAAGTCAGACCCAAACAACCCTGTTTGAGCTCAAGTCGACGTCTTGAAAATTTAAAACACGAACTGGAAACAAATAAGGATGTATCCAGTCTTTGCGCAAGCACCTTGCATGACAATCCAGCAGCAGAGTGGATTTGGGGAGTTTGTATCTACTTCTCAACAAAAAAACCCACCTTACTATTTTTCATTCATAAAGACATTTCTACCACTTGCGAGTAAGATATGACTCTCAGTTATCCCTGGCAGCACATCAAAATGATTCGTTCCCCAGCTGCTGCTGACATTTTAAAACAAAAGCGCGCTTCTACAACGCTCTAAGCTTAATATGCTCCTCCGAAAGATTGCTCATCTGAACTCCCCTGTTGTCGTTTGCTCCCTGTGTCATCGTTAAGCCAGGAGACCATCTTGCCACGCTGCCTGACGTTGTTCCAAACCAATGCCTTCACAAGGCATTTGGAATTGGAGCTTCTCCCCGTACCTGCAGCCCAGAGCGCGTTGGGGATGGGGTTGTCTCCTGCAGCCCCTTACCTTCAGCCTGTGCTCCTTCCTGTTCACGATAAGAGCCGTGATCTGCTGGTCCATGAATATCAAGATGGTGCAAAGCAGAGCTGGGATGAGCGCAGCCACCACCGTCCACCAAGGGTTGGGTCCTATGGGGTTGATGAACCACCCGCGGTCGTCTCTGGTAGGCTGCAACAAAGCACACACATCAGCCTCGTCTCCCAGCCCAGCTACTTCACCGGCTTGGATTTTCCCCTCCATCCCCGTGTCACAGCATCTCCCAGCCCTGGTTTCACGTCACCCCGGGGCTCAGCAGTGCCAGCATCCTCTTTGCAAGCACCTGTAGCTATTTCTCCTGCAGGTACCTAGTTTTGGGGCTGTCTTCTCATTTCCAGGAGGAAACGATGCACTTGGAGGTGGAGGAGGAGATGGTCACACCACCAGCATCTCCTCCAGACTCAGCCCTGTCCTGCCCCGGTGAAACCCGCTCCGTGCCACAACACCCCCCCTACCTTGAACGTATGGGGGATGTGGAGCTTCGGTGACGGGATCCCAGTCATGAAGTCAATGAGCACCATGATGACGATGGTGAGGAAAACAGCAAAGTCACTTATTGTGGACCGCACCTGGGGCAAGAAACCAGAGCTGAAAGGGGCATCGCAAAGGGGGCCACAACATGAGATGGAAAAATGAGAGACATCAACAACATTAAGGCTGGTTAACAAAATCCCACCACTCTGAGGACATGCAGCCAAATCCCTTGGTTAGCTACTGTTGCTGTGCTTGTCTCTGTGAGAGCTGGTGTCAGACAATAAAAAAAAAAAAGAGTTTAATTAGGTGGAAGAGGGTTGTTTGAATTCAAACCTTAAGTAAAAAAAATATTAAAAAATAAGGAAGCAGATGGCTGCCACTGCAGCCATGCTCACAGCTAAAATGGGAATAAGGCGCACTGAGGCATCGTATGTTCCTCAAAAGGAAGAAAAAGTGTCTTTTCCTATGGCAGCTCCTCATTTGAACCAACTTTCCCCTTGAGCATAATGCACAGAAGGTTAAAAAAAAAAAAAAAAAAAAAGGCAAATAAACCCCCACAACTTTGGAAGACCTCATTTCCCACTGCCTGAGCAAAATATCGCTCGGGGGCAGGTCGCGAGGCAGGTGGGAAACGCCACGGTCGTTTAGCACTCATGGAAACGAGGGAGGGACATCCAAGCTGCTGGAGAGTTTGGCCTTCAAGGTCAATGTTTCCCAGCTTGACCAAGCGGTGGCAAATACTGCTTAGCGCTCCGGGAAAGCCATTTTGGGAAATGAGTGTGGAGACTGCTGCCGGCCACCATCTTCTACCTACTCTGGTTGGGAAGTAACGGCTGCTTTTAAACTTCTTCAAGAAGCTCGACAGGACAAAGGTGGAGAAGAAGAGGATGCAGCACCAGAAGAGGACATTAGGCGCGTAGGGGCCATTGCGTCCACAGGCAGGTCCGTGAAACTCTCCATGCAAATACCGACATTCCTGGAGAAACAGAGCGTCAGGACACAAAGGTAGTGCACGTGCGGCAAGGAAACCTGGGATAACTCGGGGCTTTTGAGGATCTTGGTCCAAGATCCATGACCTTGTAACTGCTGCTGCTGCTGCTGCTGCTGACGGAGATTTATATTGAATGAGCAGCAGCTGAACAAGTGACATCGAACCGCACAGAGGAGAGCGGAGAGGCGAGATGTGATGGGACACCATATCACAGACCCATGGCACATCCTCCGCTCGAATGGCAGGCAACCGTGGCTGAAGAAGACGCCAAGAGGGGAAGGAAACACTGGAAGTTCTTGGGGATAGAGAAAGAGGGAGCAGGGAAGGAGGGCTAAGACAGCCGCGGAAGGAAAGGAGAAGAGACGAATCGTCCCTTCCCAGCGAAGGGCTCCCAGGACACGGCCAAGAGGGGATGAAGATGTCCTGAAGAGCCTCCCATCCTATGCCTGGGCTTTGCTTCCAGCAACAGCAGCCCGAGAGGCTGCTCAGACGTGCAAATTTATGCATGGACCTACAGACAGTGCTGAGTAAGCAAGCAAGGACTGGAGTTCTTAGGAACCAAGTAAGGAAGCTAAGGACTACCTTCAAGCAGGAACTTAAGTCCTCCAACTTCTACAAGAATCAAACCACCCACTTAACCTTGCTCCTGGTCAGAAAAATTGTCCTGCGACAGGGTCAAGGAGGACAGTTATTACCCACGATGTTGGGGGGACAAGGTGGACTCTCCTTCCCAGGACCAAGCGGGTTAAAACCACACGTTAGATTTAAAGAATGACTTTGCAGAGCAGCACTAGCACAGTCTGAAGCCCCTCATCACCCGAAGGGCTCTGACTTTTGCAAAATGTGAACGCCCCTGGACCCCGCGGCCGCGGAAGTAGTGGCTTGGGGCACTTACAGTCACCGTGAGGTTTTCCCAGGCGATGCCAGACACGTTGATCTCGTTGCTCTCCCAGAAACGCAGGGTTGCGTTGCTGGGATGGCTTGGTGCCTCACACTTACAGCTGGGAGGAGAAAAGCCAAGACGAGGGTGAGGGAAAGGCAATAGAGGTGCAGCCCTGAGCTCCTGCCAAGGGGCAGCAGCCTTTTAGGAGGAAAAGAAAAACTCACTAGTAGACGGTGAGGAAGTCGAGCTTGCTGTGCATGTGCACAGGGTAGGTCTCTCGCAGGTGACTCAGCTTCTCCAGAGCCTCGTAGATGAAGATGATGCAGATGAGGGAGGCGAAGGCTTCTTCGGTGAAGCGGGTGATGTAGCACACCAAACAGCTGGCGTCGGTGGCCACCAGCACTATGCAGAAGGCGGCAGTCCACAGCCCGATGCAGGCCCGCAGAGAGAGATAGGAGAGCGCGTACTCCCTGGGAAACCAAAATCAAACAAAGGCTGGAAAGGCCAGGAAGAGGCGCCGAGCCGTGCCTTCCTTCGGGGAAAATCACGAGCAATTTAGGAGCACGTCAAGGCTGCAGGTGGTAAATGCACTTTCCATGTCCTACTACAGACAGCCTTGGGGCTGCGGTGCAGGGTGCGGACCTGCAGGAGGAGAGGCCAATTATTTCATGATTGTTATTTAACAATTAGCTTGTGTTAAGGCCTTGGAGGCTAATTGAGGTCAGGGCCCTTTGTGGAAGGTGGTGTCCTCCCACATCACCCCCATGCCCTAACACCAAAACCCCGGCTGATTTTGCACCCAGTCACCTGCTACCAGCAAGCTGGGGCTGAAGAATAAATTGAATTGCAATCAGGGTGTCTCATCTCACATCAAACTCATCACAACACAAGGATCCCCATCCTTATGGCTTCTCCTCTTCCTGCTTCATTTTAACCCTAAAACCCCCAAACAACCTCATCCATCCTTCAGAGACCAAGGGCTCTTGCACCATCACATACTAAAGCAGCAGCGTGCAACGTCTGCGACACAGAAAACAACTGAAATCTAACAACTCTCACTGAGAAAAAGACAAGAAAAACCTCTTTTCTCCACCAGTGCCTCCTGAAGGCTCTCGCGGCACTCGGCCGCGGCAGCCGGCCTTACTTGCAGAATTTGTAGAGGATCTTTTCGAACACGAGGACGGGTCCAGTGCTGCCGAGGATGGTGAGAGGTTGGCCAGCAAAGAGGGAATACACCACGCCGGTCATGGATGCGCCCAGCAGTGACTCCATGGCACTCTGTCCAGGGAAGAGGCAGCGGCGAGGAAATAAATCAATGGGAAAAAGAAGAAAAAACCCAAAGCAAATTCACTGCAGCGAAGATTTTGCATGAGTTTTGCGCTCCCCCACGCCACCCAAGAGAGCTGCTCACGATGTGGCCGTCGGTCGCCTCCCCCAGCAGTCCCCCGAAGGTGATGACAGGGGACATGCAGGCACAGAAGAGGAAGAGGAAGGACGCCAGACACTGCAGGCTCAGACCATCCCGAAAGTCGCTCCAGAACCACGGGGCTTTGCGCTTCACGTCCAGGATCAAACCTCCAAAGAGCCTGGAGGAAGGAAAAACAAATAGACTGTTTCCCTGCAAGACCACACAGAGGGGGTTTTGCTGCAGAAGGACAAGCCCAAGCAGACAGTAACCTTCATTGCTAACCAGCAGCAGTCTCCTTCGGCCGTTTTATACCCGGCAGAAACCAAGCAAGCACAAAAAACCCCTCCAACAAAAAGAAAAAGGACCAAACCTGAAAGCCCATCCCCTCTTACTGCAACTGTCCCTTGCTTGGAGAAGCAGCAGAGCTCTCCCTGGAGGTATTTACACAGCTGCTTCCACCCCAAATCAAGAAAATCTGTCTGCAGTGGTGCTGTGGCTGAGCCCAGCTGCCCAGATCTCACCTGCCCAGCCCAGGGGACCGAGCTGGTAATGTGAAGCCCCTTCACTGAACCAACTAACCCCAGAAAACTGCTACAAGGGAAGGTGCACGCTCCGATTCTAGAGGCAAAGAGAAAAAAAAAAAACAAACAACAAACCCCACAAACTATTAAAGCTCACACCTTCCCGTGCGCTCCAGTTCAGGACCACTGTGTTTCTCTGGCTTGCTGTGAGAAGCACTGTCATCGAGAGCTCCTGGCATCTTCCTTTTTCCCTGTTAAAAAGGAAATAAGCCAAAGCTATGGATTCGTAACCACTGGCTTGTTGGGCTTCTGGTCTGGGTATGTGACTGCGTCAAACTGGGACCTGGTGAATCTGGGTCCCAGAACAGCATCCCCGGCCGGCCGGCCGCCGGCCTGCCCGTCCCCCTCGCGCCTCCCTCCGCCGCAGCACCCACCTGCGAAGGGACGTTTTTCGGGGGCTCGATTCGGATCGATGGATCCCATTCTCCTGGCGGCAAGACCGTGACCTGATCCAGAAACTCGTCGATGCCGGCCACGAGGTCAGCCCGGTTCTCGGCTTTATAGGCAACGTCACGGAAAACCTGCCGACAGGAGACAACCTGCTCAGAGGCCAACCCATCTCCGATGTCCTAAGCACTACAGTAAGCTCCTGGCTAAATGCAAGATCATTTTCCCCAAATTTCCTGCTTGTAATGGCAGGAAATATTCCCCCAAATGGAAAAATCTGTCCATCACAGTACTTGTAATCATCTCCTCCACGAGGTCCCCATCCCTCATGGCACACCATACCCTTTTGCTCAAAGCGGGGAAGTTTCACTGGCCCTGGCAACGCCACCACTGGGGACAGGGTGCTGGGGACCCCGGGGAGGTGCAGGATGCACACCGGGTGGGATTTCAACCTCCAAGAGGTGGGGTGATACAAATCCGTGCGTTTGCTTCGGCGTGTGAACGAGGGGTGGGCTATCTGGAGAGGTGTGGGCAGTTGGGAAGCAAATCCTCTTCCTCACTACTGCAGAGAGGTGAAGAAAACCAAAAATGACCCGGAATTCTCTCTTCTCGCACCTCATCCGTCATGATAGTAGCCATGGACCTGCCGATCTCATGGTACTGATGGGCTTTGCCTTCTGGTCCAAGCAAAACAAACAGGAACCTGGGCAAGAAAAACACAATGAGCGAGAAGAACGTGTCCTTGCTCAAAGGACACCCAAGGAAATCCCTGGGAGCCCCCAGCCCCGAGCGCAGCTCCAGAGGGGACACGTAGGCTCACCGACTCCGCCAGGAATTTGAAATTCACCAAAACCGATGGCAAATTTAATTTTTGGGCCAATTTTCATTAAAATTGGCCAAGGGGTTTGAAAGACACAGCAGGGAAGGGATGCGAGTGGGAGAAATGTCCTCGCTCCCCCTGCCCTTGTTCCCTTGGGACGCCAAACTGATGCATGCACCTTGATGTTCTTTCGTTGGGTGGGGGTTTTTTGAAATAAAATCTTTGTGCTTCTCGTTCAGACCTTGTTGGGATGGGAACTTCCGTCATGCCCGAGAGGAGGACAGCCGGGGTCAGGCGGACAAATGCCACGATGGGCTGGCGAAGGAAATCCAGCTCTCCTACGAGCACGTTGGATGCTTCAGCCCCGGTGGGAATTTTCTTCATGAAATGCAGCTGCGCCTAGGCACAACAAGCGATTTTCAGGCAAATACCCCAAAAGCAAAGCCCTCAGCACTCTGCAGCCAAATTTGCAAGACCAAATCTGGCCCTAAAGGCATAAGATAGCTACGAGCGTCTCACCTTGCTTAAGTCCATCGCGTTGCTCTCGTGGTTCACCCCATTTTTAGCTTCTGCAGTGGTAGGACAAGGATGCGGGGTGAGTGTTTGGGCTGGTAGGAAAAAGAAAGACACTCAGAAAGACGGACAAGGAGCAATTGGGATGCTTCTCCTCTGCCAGGACAAGTCGAATGGGACCAGAGCCCTGCAGGAACCCTCACCTGGTGCCAAACCCTGCAGGAACCCTCACCTGGCTTGTCAAGGAGGTGCAGGTCTGACTGCTTCTTGCTCACATCAGCAAACGAGCGGACAATGGGAAGAAGGTTGTTTCTTTTCTTCTCATTCTGATGGTGATGCTTCTTCAGTAGGACTTCTCGAACTTTTGCCCGCACGTGCTCGTCAAACTCCGTGGACTGGTCTTGCGGGCCCAGGATCATATCTGGGGATGGCAAAGGGAAACGAAGCCATCAGAGCAGAAACCCCCCCAGGTCCCAAGCCCCGAAGCCCCCGGGGGAAGGCTGTGCCACGCAGGATCCCCTGACACAGGCCCAGCCTTGCTTAGCAAGACATTTTAATACAGTTCAGCCTTTGCAGCGAAAGCAAGAAGTTTCTTTTGCTAAAAAACACGAGCAAAGTGCTTATTCATCACTCTGCTAAGATAATTATTTCCCATTCGAAATAATGCAATTTTCTTGCCCCGTCTGGCCTTTCTGTCTGACTCTACACATTTAAAAAAAAAAGCTGGAAAAAACACACCAGAAAAAGCTGGTGTGACTGTTGCACGCCCAGCCTGCATCCAAAACCAACTTAAAAACACAGCGGGGTTTCTGGAAAAGGACGCGCCGTTGGGGCAGGGTTTGATTCGGGAGCGGAGGGCACCGCGGCAAACCGAGCTCGGCCGTTCCCGCAGAGACGCGGCGCCCGCGGTACCTGCAATCTCTTCGATGCTGTTGGCACAAATGTCCAGCAGCACCGTCCCGTTGATGATGCAACTCCTCAGCTCAGAGAGGCTGTGCAAGGACAGCGTGGCCACGTAGGGCTTGCTCCAGCGCTCGCCGCCGTCTTCCACGTCCTCCTCAAACTTCAGCCACCTGCGGACATCAGGCGCGATCAGCCCCATTGCGAGGAAACGGCCTCAGCTCCGCAACCCCTTTAACAGAGCTACAGGGCGGCGAGAGAAGGCTCCTCGCATCGGCACCTGCAAAAGCTTTGCCAAAGTCCCGGAGAGCGGAAAGCAGAGCCCGCGGGTGCTGCCGGCGAGGGGACTCCTCTCCCACCGCGGCCGGCAGCGGGGATTTACCTTGCCGTTTCCTTCCACTCGGCATCTTCACCCTCTTTCACGCAGATCTCATCCAGCTCGGTGAACAAGTCATGGGGAACGTGCTGCTCGTCCTCCTCGGTCCCGAGGATGAACTGCACTCGCTGGGACGGAGTGTCTGGGGGCAGAAGGCAAAGCCCCGTCCCGTTACCGTGCCCGAATACGGCCCGTCACGCTCATAGGCAAAGCGGGCATCGATCGGCACCATAAACATCGGGCTGGCCCCTCTGCCCTGGCTCTGTCCAGGCTTGCACAGAGCCCCAGAGAAGGAGAAGCATCTAATCCACCTCTGCATAAGGATGGGCACCTTCCCTTCCCCACAGTTCCATTTTTAAAGCCAGGATCCCTCTGAGGAAGGCGAGCCTAAATCCTTTATGCATTTAACTGTCTTAAAAAAAAATAAAAAAAAAAAAAAAAAGAGAAGAAAGAGGAAAGTTTGGGAAAAGAGAGAGGGTCCTGCTAAATGATGCCGCTTTCCCTCGGAGGAACAGCAAGCCACTCAAACCGGCACGGGGACCTGCTTGCAGAAGACCCCAGCACCCACGTAGCCCCGAGGAGTTCAGTGAACGCTGCGGCGGGACTTACAGTGGTAGCCCTGCTCCGTCGGGGCAGAGTCCTTCTCCCGTTCCTCTTCCCGATGCTTCTGGCTGTGGGGACGGTGATGCCGGTGGCTTTGCCTCACCAGCGGCATCCGCACGCCCACGTACAGGGTCCGGTGGCCTGCGAAAAAGCGGCGTTTGCATCGTTCTCGATACCGCGGAGACGCTTGACGCAGATGCTGCAATTAAATCAGTGCAGCCACCCCAGGAGGAAACACCAACTTCTCTTAATTTTCTTTTAACTGGATCCCTGAACGTCACAGACCTGCCCTTTTTTCCCAAGCCTATTTTACTCAAACTTTGCAACGAGAGAGCAACAACAAGTGATGGTTCCCGATCATCTAAAATGCCAAGCAAGGGACGTCGCAGGGACTTTGTGCGACGGGAAAAGGCGCTGGGCTGGCGGCTCCTCTACCGGGATCTCAGCAGAGACTCACCTTCCAACTCCTCCTTCTCATAGTGAATATTGACGACGTTGCTCGTTCTTCCTTGGTCAATCACTGCCTCTTCGTCATCTCCCTGTTTAGAAAGGAGAAGGGAAAAGTTGCGCAGAGCTCCCTTACGTCCTCCCGGCCATCGTCCACCCCCGCGTCCACCCAAATCCACGAGCATCACGCCTCCGCGTGCCTCCTCCTCCAGGCACAGCCCTAAAAGCACGGACTTGGAGGAGGTTTCTCTTCCCATAACCCAATAAAACAGCCCGTAGCATCGTTCAAACACAAAAAAAAACCCCCAAAAACCCCTCTGAGATTCGCACCCAGTTGCTCGATTTCTGAAACCGAAGTTTGAAGAAGAGCAAAACACCAAGAAAACTTGGGGAACTGTCAGGGCTGTTGGACGAAATTCAAGAAGCAAGAGCTACACCGGGCACTGGGAAACAGCCCAAAAGAACCAAACCCATAATTTAAAATAAAACTTCAAACGCTGCGCTGGCATATGCTGCCCGTTGTACTAATAATGATGCATTAATCAAAAAGACTTAATTAAAAAAAAAAAACAACAAACCCAAAGCCAGAAAATAAATAACTTGTTACGATTTAAGCTGCAAACACTAACGTGAAATCTGCTTTTTATCCCCCAAATTCCTGCTTCGACTGAACAGCATCACCTGCCACCGCGCAGCAGCGATGCTCAGGAAAGGCACCAGTTAATTTAACGAACAAGAGGAAGAAACGCTCCTGTCTGGAAACGAGTTTGCTGGTCCCCGAGTATTAATTTCAGAGCCGACCTGTTGCTAACTCCCCGCCAGCTCCCGGGACTCGCCCACGTAACCCGGCAGCCGGATTATCACGCGCCCGTGGCTTTCCTGTCCTCTCTCCGATGATGGCCTCCACCACCCTCCGTCCCCTCTTAGCAAAAATGCATCCTGCTCCCCTTTGGTTTTGCCAAAAAAAAAAAAAAATCCCCAAAAAAACCAACCCCAAGAAACTCCAAACCCCAAGCCGGGAAAAGGTATGGGATGAAAGGGCTTAATAAAATCGCTTTAAATTGCAATTTAAAAAAAAAAATCGCTGTTTAAAGAAAAAAATCGCGGTTTCAAAAAAAAATCGCAGTTTTAAAAAAAAAAAAATCGCGATTTAAACGAAATCACAAGCTCGAGCGCATTAGGTGGGTGTTGGAGTGGGAATACACGGGGCGGTTTGGGAGTCAAACACCCCGCGGGTGACACGGGGAAAGTCTCCGTCTCTCTTAGAAACCGTTTTGCCCCCGTACTCCGACCAACGACGCTGAACCTGCCGCCGGGAGCCCTCCCCGGCACAAAGCATCTCCCCCCTCCGCATCCCTCTGCGCTCCGGGGAAATGCCGACGGGATTTCGGGGAGAGGTTTCCAACCGTTTGGGGCGGGGTGGGGGGGCATCGGGGACGTTGGGCCCCTCGGCAGAGCCCCTACCTGTAACTCTTCCAGCAGCGTCATTTTGTAACCCTCGTCCTGGCTCATCCTGACGTCGGTCAGCGGTTTTGGGGTTTTGGGGATCAATCAAGGGGGGTTAGACCCCCCCCAGGACACCGCAGTAACCCTCACCGAGAGGAGCTCAGTGTCGCCCGCTGTGTACCAACTCCAGGTACACAAAAAGTGACCGTTTCTTGGAATCGGAATCTTGGGCATGGGCGGTTATTTAAAGCCACGCAACCCCAAAACTCATCCTGCTTGGAAAACTTAGTGGATGGGGAGAAACCAGCTCTGTTTTGAACCAAACCTACCCGGAGGAGAGAAATGGGGTGTAAACGCCGGGGCGAAAGGCATAAGCGGCGTTTTGGTGTGTTTCACAGCACAAGCTGCCAACATACGACTGAGGCGCAAACCCTTGGGAAAATACCCGTTACGGGGCGGCTCAGATCCCCCGCTGCTTTTATATTATTAAGTTTTAAAGCTTCAGGAGCAAACGTGGGAGGAAACGGGACAAGTGGGGACCTCCGGGTCCGTGGCGAGATGCTCCGAGCATCTCATCGCCCTTCCCCGGCCACCACAGCATCCCCGAAATCGCAGCGAGCCTCGCACGGAGATGCCACCAAAGAATTTAAACCAGAGCACTGAAAGTGCGTGGTGACAGGCAAACAAAAGCCAAAGTTTCAGCAAATGAGGGGGGGTGGGGGGTGGCATTTTACTCCCCCTGAAGTGCTAAGGCATCCAGCAAAGATAAAAAATGTACAACTCTAATTAATCTTTGAGTCTGCCGCTTCTTCCTCCTCACGGGGAGGACTCCTCTCATCGTTCCCCTGCTCCTACATGGAGCCTCTCCCACGGGCTACAGTCCTTCACGAACTGCTCCAGCGTGGTCTCTCCCACGGGGTGCAGACCTTCAGGAGCAAACTGCTCCAGCGTGGGTCCCCCACGGGGTCACAAGTCCTGCCAGCAAACCTGCTCCGGCGTGGGCTCCTCTCTCCACGGGTCCACAGGTCCTGCCAGCAACGTGATCCAGCGTGGGCTTCCCACGGGCCACGGCCTCCTTCAGGTGCCTCCACCTGCTCCGGCGTGGGGTCCTCCACGGGCTGCAGGTGGAATCTCTGCACCCCCTCATCCTTCCTCCACGGGCTGCAGGGGGAATCTCTACACCCCCTCATCCTTCCTCCATGGGCTGCAGGGGGAATCTCTGCACCCCCTCATCCTTCCTCCATGGGCTGCAGGGGGAATCTCTGCACCCCCTCATCCTTCCTCCATGGGCTGCAGGGGGAATCTCTGCACCCCCTCATCCTTCCTCCATGGGCTGCAGGGGGAATCTCTGCACCCCCTCATCCTTCCTCCATGGGCTGCAGGGGGACAGCCTGCTTCACCATGGCCTTCACCATGGGCTGCAGGGGGATCTCTGCTCCGGTGCCTGGAGCACCTCCTGCCCCTCCTTCTGCACTGACCTGGGTGTCTGCAGAGTTTCTTACAGCTTCTCACTCCTCTCTCCCGCTGCAAAAGCTCTCTCTAACTGGTTTTTTTTTCCTTCTTAAATATGTTCTCACAGAGGCGCTGATTGGCTCGGCCTTGGCCAGGGGCGGGTCCATCTTGGAGCCGGCTGCCATTGGCTCTGTCAGACACAGGGGAAGCTTCTGGCAGCTTCTCACAGAAGCCACCCCTGTAGCCCCCCCCGCTACCAAAACCTTGCCACACAAACCCAACACATTTGGGCTGGGTGCTGAGCCCCGCTCCATGCCGGCAGCTGTGTGGGAGGAAAATCCTTTGGGGATCTTCTGCCGGGGGGAATTTGTGGAAGGGGGGGACCCCAATGTCAGCTCTCTGTCCTGGAGCTGGAGGAGGTTGATCTAAACCTCGGGGCGGCACCACGCTCCCTCCCTCCCTCCCTCCCTCCCAGGCATGAACCCACCACAGCCGAGCAAGGAGTAGGGCAAATAATATGGGATAGGATAGTGCGTATATATGATGGCGGGGACAACCCTGGCCTGGCTTGGCAGACCCTCCCGAGGCTGCAAATTATTTTTCTTTATTATTAGAGCTTTTCTGGAGGATGCTGCACACAGTAAAGTACTTTACAGGACACACCCCCCACTCTGGGCACCTCCCGCAGGGACAATGCAGGATGCCACCATGTGCATTAAACCACATTTTCTTCCCCCATCCTTCTCTCCCGAGCAGATGGCAGTCGTACGAATCCCAAAGCGCCCAAAGCTTCGCCTCCAACATCAAGCGACACTCGGAAGGCACCTTCACCAGCGACTTCACCCGCTACCTGGACAAGATGAAGGCCAAGGACTTTGTGCACTGGCTCATCAACACCAAGCGGTACAGGTAAAAAGAGGAGAGGGGAAGGGGACCACGCTGGGAAATAACCTCCCACCACGCCACGATCCCAGTCGATAACGCAGTTTTAGAAGTTTTCTCTCCACCTGTTTTCTTATATTCGGCAGCTCCGCAAAGAGGTCCCCGAAGGAGGAGCCCCGTGGCGTCCCCTTCCCGGCCGCGTTCCCACCGCTCACGTAAGTCAGCCCAAACAGCAGACGTGGCCCATTAAAAACAAATAAAGGAATCATTTCAAAACGTAGCCACAAATCAGCGGGTGTGGTGCAAAGTCAGAGTCTGGCTTCCTACGCCTGACGCTGCTTCTCATTTTTGCTGGCTCACGGGGCTTCTCTGGTGTTTACTCGTAATAAAATAAAACAAGGAAAATTAAGCTGCTTTGGGGGAGAGTTGATAATTTACGATGGGAAGAGGCTGTTTTGTTCTTGCCGTGCTCCGTGCTGACGTTTTGCATTTCATTTCAGTCTCAACGCGGCGGGATCGTTTGCATTTACAGGGGATATTACCACGTTGCGGTCTCGTCGAAGCAAAGCATTTGCTCCTTTGCGAACGAGAAAATCCGCTGTTCCCAAGCTCCTAAACTGATGTTAGGGGGAGTTTCTAGTCCGTGAAACTGTTTGGTGGTTGTTTGCTTTTTATTTTGAAGGTACAATTAAACGGCAACATCAGCTTTCCAGCAGCATCAGCCTGGGGATAGTTGCACCCGTCCATCACTGCCAGCGATGGGATGCTCCACGGGAAGGATTTATCCATCACACGCAGCCGCATCAATCAATCCCTTCGGTGTTTCCCAGTCACCTCCTCCGAAAATTTGCACCCGCGGATCAGCCTTCCCTTCAAACCTGGATTTCTCCGGCTTCATTTTCTCTCTAACAGCTCCGAGGGCGCTGTAGATCCTGCGGCTTTCCCTAAACCGTAATAAAACCTTTGTTAAATCCGGCAGCCGGTTGGTGACGTCTCCAATGCTTCCGAGCATCCCATCGGGATCCCGCGCGCCGCTGGTCCCGGGGGATTTTGAGGCACCGGGCTCCGATCCCCGGCTTGGCTCAAGTGCCCCATTTTTCTCTCAATTCCTCAAGTTTTAGGTAAAAGGGTGATCGGGATGAACCTGCCTGACCCCACAGACCTGTGCCAGAAGGGTTTTGGAAAGAAATTTAAAAAAAAAAAAAAAAAAAAAAAGGAAGATAACTAGAACCTTTGGATTGAATGGTAATTAATTGTGTTGCAAATGGTCCAAAAAAAAGCCAAAATAGGCAGGGGGGAGGATCTGCTCACTCTGGATGGGGTGACTTCTCTCCTGTACCAACACCTTCACCCCCCCAAGTCCCATTTCTGAACTCCCCGCACACCCCCGGTCTGGCAGAGGTGACGTGGGTGATGCTGCTGTCGCCTCCCTCCTGCAACACAGAGCTCATTGCCATCACTTGCATAGAGAAATTAAAAGAATTTTTTTTTTTAAATTACATAAATCAATAAAACCCCAAACCCACTGATTTCAACTCTTTCCCCAATCGGTTGGTTCCTGACCCAACATCCCAGGGAGATGGATTTCCCCCAAATCAGCGCTGCCCACTCCAAACCCCCCCTTAAAAAGCTCCAAAGATGCCTCCAACTCCTCTCCTCCCTTTAAAAGACTCGGGAGTGGCACAGCAAGACACACGAGACTTTTATTATATTCTTTTCCCATTACGTTCAATGGGTGACAAGAGAAAAATCAGACAGACACGGCTCAGGCGGGTGGACCCGTCAGCCAACATCAACCCTTCACGGACGGGACCCACGAGACGGCGACACAGATTTATATTATTTGAGTTTTACAGAAGGAACCCAAAATCAATCAAAGAATAATTAAAACAAAACAAAACAAAACAAAACACACAAAGATTCAAAGTGATAAATAACACAGATTTGCTTGATGGATTCCAACCCCCTCCCCCGCTCAGTTTTATTTACAACACGGAGCATTTCCAAACTAGAGCATCTCTTACCATAAAATAAATATATTTCAGCATCTCCAAAATGAAAAAATAGTGTCTGTATTTCTAAATGTAGCACATGGGGGGAAAAAATGAAATAAAATTTAAAAAAAGAAAAAGTGCCAGCACCTTATTTATTACCTTTTTACATCTTTTTTCCCCCCTTAGGGATTTCCATGCACCTACATTTTAGGAAACTTCTTTCGAAGGGGCTCCCGGGAGATCTGGGGAGCTCTTCGTTCAGCCCGGCCCCGTTTTCCTTCCCGGGTGGGTTTCTGTCTTTTCTTTCTTTCCGAGCCGAAGAGACGCCAGGCACGCGCAGGGAACAATCCCAGCCTCCGGCCCCTGCCAGGAGGGAGCCGAGTCCAGCCCTGCGCTCTCCTCTTACGGAAAAGAACAAGGACAAAAGAAAAACTGGCCGCTACGAGAAGCCAAATAATTTCATTTAGGGACAGGGCAGCAAGGGGACTGGTACCACAACCGCCCAGCTCCACGCCCATGCCCGTCACCGGCTTAACGCTTCTACCTCCACGGGAATTCAAGTTTATTTTCCAACTGGTGGAGAGCTCAGGGCTCTCCCCCACTGCGACCTTTTCTCCCTGGGGAGGGAGGGACGGCACGGGGGAGCAGCACAGGAAGGCAGCGTGGACGGGAGGTGCACGGAGGAAGAGCAGCGAGAAAACCCAGGCTTTGCACCTTTCCCTTCCTCCAAGCACACACACCCCCCTTTTTTTTTTTGGCCTCCCCTCCTTTTTGAAGAGCTAAACCAGTTTCCTCCCCCTCCACCGGTCACCCCGCCGTGCCGGCAACCGTCAAACTACGGTTTGCAAAGCCCCATCCCGTAAAAGCGTCCGATTTTGGCCCTGCTCGGTGATGTGCCGCTCTCACCCTTACAGAGCCATTTCACATTTTCTTTTCCCCACCCGCACGTCACTTTGGGTCGGTTTGATGCACAAAACGGTTCCCGCGGCGGATGGGAGAAGCCGATGGCAGGAGGGTTCGTGCGCCCGTCCCAGCTGGGCGCGGGGCAGCGGCCGCAGCCGCCAAGAGCCTGGAGCAGGTGCTGAGCCCCCAGCAAGGTGCAGGGCTGCAAGGGGACCTTTTCTTCTGGGTTGTCCTCTCCTCCCAGGCTCCAGGGCCACCCGACTCGACCGCATGTGCCTGGGGTGACGCCGCAGCCCAAGGACCCCCCCAAAACGTGAAGGGGGCACGAGAACCGTCTCTGCTGAACAGCTTGTTCCTGCAAAGCGGCAGGGAGAGGGAGGAGGAGAAGGCAGCTTCCCGCTTTCCTCCCAGCTCGTCCCACCCTGCGAGAGAAAAGACTTTGCAAGGACAGGGCTGAAAAAAGAAAAAACAAAACAACCAACCCCTAGAGTCCCAGGGAGGTAAAAGGAAGGAAAGCGGAGGAACAACGGGGGGGGCAGCCCAGGGACGCAGAGCCCCAGGTCTCACCTGGCCGTTCCCAAAACCATACGCTGTATTCAAAGTATTCGATTTTAAGTGGTCCCTTATATTCGGTTTACGGCCAGGGGACAAGAAAGGGGCATTTCTGCATTTTGCAGCTTCCAGGCTGATGGCAGAGCCAAAGGAAAAGAAAATAAATACAATAAAAATAAAATTAAAATAAAATAAAAATAAAAAAAAATTAAAATAAAAGAAAAATAAAAGTCAAAAAGAAAATAAAAAGAAAATAAAAATGAAAATTAAAATAAAGTAAAATGCTGTAAAACTGGAGGGCAGGGAGCAAACGCTTTTCCTTCGCCTTAGCCCAACTGCTCGGACGCTCCTTAGGCTGCCCCGCCAGGCAGGACATCCCTCTCCTACCTGTAAGGGACGTAGGAGTGAACGAAAGCCTGGACCCCAAACCAGACCAAAAACCCGGCCGTGATAAAGAAGAAAACGGAGAAGGCGTCAAGTATAACAGAAAACTATTTGGAACATAAACATGAGTTTATATTTGGAAAAAAAAAAGAGAAAGGAGAGGAGGAATTGGGTATTAAAAAAATAGCACTGAATGATAAAGCGCTAGCAGTCCCTCTACCACTACGCAACTGCAACAAACACACGCACGTACGCACGGAGGCTCAACAACACCGAACTCCCATTGACCGTGATGTGCACCTCAGTTTGCTGGTCTAGAGATACTGAATGCCTGAAGCACACCAAGGATAACTGAAGACGTCTGCATGGCTTTCATGGGAATCCTCCAACTGGAAAAAAAAAAAGCAGTTTCTCCCCGTGTCCGCGTTGGCACATCCCTGAGTCACGTTCTCGCTCCTCTCCTTCAAAGTCAAGATTCCTAAACATGAAAACTGGGGAGGGGGAAGAATGAAAAAAAAAAAAAAGGGAGAGCATCATCAGTGGAAGATGGGGTTTGAGCCCCGTTCGTGGGACCACCGCGGCAGAGAGGAGCTGGCTGGCGTGCCACCGTCCTCGCCGCTGCTCGTTTGCTCAGCATTGCCGGACGAAGCACGGGAAAACCGTACGCGCGCGTCTCGTCACGCTCGCATGCGGTCCTTTACCTTTTTCCTCCCCAAATTCAGACTGTTTCTGTGTTCATAGGGAGAGTCTTCCACACGGTCGTTTTCGACATTTCATCCCAGATATTAATCTCGGAAGGATCGGTCCTGCAATAAATATTTTACATCGCAATCCGTGATTACGGGAACTGCTGCCGCCAAGTGCGTTAGCACCAGCAAGAGGACCAGGGGGGCCCGGGGAACCAAAGCTCAGCGTAAGCACCGGAGGTTTTGCTGGATGAGGAGTTGCGGGAGGCAAGCCTGTAGAACAACAGCTCCAGGCAAAGGCTCTTGCTGGCGTTTAGCCCTGGAGCGGGCTCCTAAGCCACTGCTGCTACAGGTCGTGCCTACACCACCTCTTTCTTAAATATGAGGATCTCCTGCTACCCTAAAGTCACTGATGATGCAAGTTTTGGGGGTTAAATGGGAGTTGTGCAGCCGCTCTGCGCAGGGGCAGAGCCCCGCCATCGCCTCCGGCAGCCCTGCCCAGAAATTTGATTTTCCCGCCGAGCGGACCGCTTTACCGAGGGACGCTCGATAAAGACGGTGCCAAACACCTTCAAACGAATCTTGCCGGGGGTCCTGGCGCTTGGTGGCACTTTACCTGTCGCTGCTTTGCTGTGGGATATCCAAGTCGCTGGTCTTCCCCACTTTCAGTTGAACCCAATTTGCAGCAGCAGCTTCCATCACCTTCTGGGACTCCTGACGGAAAAGGGACAAATCAAGTTCTCGGTCTTTAATCAAAGCGGAGATAAACTCAGCACCCAGTAAAGACGTTGCACGCTGTCCTCTCCTCCTGACCTGCGGCAGCTTTAGCTATTAGTGCAGCAGGGTGAAGACCTTTCACTCCAAATACTTTGGGGGGATTAAAAAACGCTATTATGAGTAAACCTTTCCATAGTATTAATAATAATAATAATAATAATCTTTATTATAGGACTCATTTTTAAAATTATACCTCTAGTCAAGTGTTAAGCTCACTGCTAATTTAGGATAAAAGGTTACGATGTGTGATCCAGGCTATTAGGATCCGTTTCTGTTTAGTTCTGATCTTGCCCCGACATTTAAAGACGAGCTGTGGCAGAAAGAGGCAATCTCACAGCCCGAGGGAGACGCCCGGCCCCGAGCACCCAGCAAGCTTCACCTCTTCTTCTTTGGCTTCATTTTTGGCATCGTCCAACTTCTTCTGCTTGCTTTCTGGCATAAGGTCATCCAGAAAGCTGAGCTCTCGCTTCGAGAAGCAGAAATCCATCACTTTCCGGACAAAAACGAGAGCCAAAACCTTCACGAATAAGAGGGAAGATGCAGCGAGGTCAGAGATGATGCCACAGCTCGCTCCGACGCTACAAACACCCCGACGCCGAGCAGCACCGGCTCTTACCATCATGGGGAAGATGATGGCGGCACGCGACACCTTGATGGCCCAGAGCAGGACGAGGCAGATCAGCTGGATCATGGTGAAGCAATGCACCTTTCGCAAGGGGACGTGCCGCAGGTAGATGAAATCCGGCTGGTGTTTCGCCGGCATCCCAAACAGCTTCAAGCGATCGAAGAACTGTAAAATAACAGTGAGAAGTTTCTGGCCCCGGGGAGACGCGGAGGGAGTGTTCAGGATCTCACTTGCAATGAGAAATCCTGGATCCCACCGCGTTCCTCTGCGAGCAGCACCCAATTTTCCCTCCGCTCCATCTATAAACCGGCTTGCCCGCGAGAGCTGCCCACCGAACTGCAATTATTCCCCGTTATTCTGTTCTCAGCGTTTCTCAGCACGCTGAATCCCCCAGCAAGGATTTCCACCAGCCACAGAAATCGCCTTCCCTTCGCGCTGAATTCCCCCATTTTCCCGTAACCTGCCCTGAACTTGCCCGGTCCTCCCGGCCCTATACACCTCCTGTGCCTCCTCCAATCTTTTTCTTACACAAAATATTTTGATCGCTTGCTTTCGGAGAGGGGTTTTTCCCCCCATGCCACTGCTTTTTTTACCTGCTTCTATAGAGATGAAATACCAGGGACCCAACACGCTGTAAAAGAGGCCGTACCTGAATTCCTCTGAGCGACGACACACCCATGTAGAGAAAGACGCCATAAAGCACAGGCATTGGTATAAACTCCAAAAATAAATACAGAAATTAGTGCATTCTTGTTTTCAAATTGCATTTTCAGTATTACCGCTCTCTTCTACAGTCCCTGCCTAAAATTGCCTAAAGCCTTCCAGCTTCCAGAGGGTTAGAGAAGTGTCGCATTTTAACCATCAGAGATTTTGTGCGTGCGAATGATTTAATGCTCTGCTTTAGGCTGAGCTTTTGAGTTACACTTCATCAGAATAATCCTGTTTTCCAGAAAGGTTGGAGGAAAATAGGTGATTTCGCCCATGCTACCATATGCCGCGTTCTGCGACGGTAGAAAAACATTTGTACGTGTTCTTGTGGCAACACGCAAGGAAGCCCACGGGGACGATTTCAGCGCGTTTAGCTACTGGGAACGGCTGTTCCGAGGCATCTGGGGGAACAAATTGCAACCGGTAACGTGCTGCCTGGTTGAAAGAGCAGAGGTACTGCTCTAAATACGCTTCACCGTAACCCATAAACACGGGTGGGCCTGAAAGACATCTGAAAATCCAAGCAGTTGGCTTGCTCGCTTGGCTCGAGCGTGCCAAACTGGGGTCTGAAGGGCTGGAAAGTGCAACCGAGGGTGGTTCCCACCACGGATCGAGCCCCAAGGTTTGGGATCACCTCCTCCTCTGCTCCACAGCTACTCAGGCCTGGAGAAAGGGGACTAGTTTTGCATAACCTCCAAAAAGCTCGCGGTTGTTGGGTGGTTTCCATTTTCCTCTTACCTTTAACACCGAAGTGAAGAAGACTGAGCAGCCCATGAGCACAAAGATCATCAAGCCAGTGACTCTCTGCTCTCGTATCCCCAGAAACTTGGGCTGTTCTCCTGGAGCTGAGCAGCCAGACTCTACTTTGAGGCTATTCACGTGGGTGATGGACAGGACGGTCGCAGCCACAAACCACGGCAGCCCCATCACGGAGCACACCCCCAGCATCACGGCCACCATGAAGAGGTCCAGGTGGTACCCGCATCCTTTCTGCGCGGAGCGAAACAAGAAACAGAGCATCTCACGGGACAAGAGCAAGGACAACGTCGCAAGTCAGACCCAAACAACCCTGTTTGAGCTCAAGTCGACGTCTTGAAAATTTAAAACACGAACTGGAAACAAATAAGGATGTATCCAGTCTTTGCGCAAGCACCTTGCATGACAATCCGGCAGCAGTTCAGACAAAGTGGATTTGGGGAGTTTGTATCTACTTCTCAACAAAAAAAACCCACCTTACTATTTTTCATTCATAAAGACATTTCTACCACTTGCGAGTAAGATATGACTCTCAGTTATGCCTGGCAGCACATCAAAATGATTCGTTCCCCAGCTGCTGCTGACATTTTAAAACAAAAGCGTGCTTCTACAACGCTCTAAGCTTAATATGCTCCTCCGAAAGATTGCTCATCTGAACTCCCCTGTTGTCGTTTGCTCCCTGTGTCATCATTAAGCCAGGAGACCATCTTGCCACGCTGCCTGACGTTGTTCCAAACCAATGCCTTCACAAGGCATTTGGAATTGGAGCTTCTCCCCGTACCTGCAGCCCAGAGCGGGTTGCGGATGGGGTTGTCTCCTGCAGCCCCTTACCTTCAGCCTGTGCTCCTTCCTGTTCACGATAAGAGCCGTGATCTGCTGGTCCATGAATATCAAGATGGTGCAAAGCAGAGCTGGGATGAGCGCAGCCACCACCGTCCACCAAGGGTTGGGTCCTATGGGGTTGATGAACCACCCGCGGTCGTCTCTGGTAGGCTGCAACAAAGCACACACATCAGCCTCGTCTCCCAGCCCAGCTACTTCACCGGCTTGGATTTTCCCCTCCATCCCCGTGTCACAGCATCTCCCAGCCCTGGTTTCACGTCACCCCGGGGCTCAGCAGTGCCAGCATCCTCTTTGCAAGCACCTGTAGCTATTTCTCCTGCAGGTACCTAGTTTTGGGGCTGTCTTCTCATTTCCAGGAGGAAACGATGCACTTGGAGGTGGAGGAGGAGATGGTCACACCACCAGCATCTCCTCCAGACTCAGCCCTGTCCTGCCCCGGTGAAACCCGCTCCGTGCCACAACACCCCCCCTACCTTGAACATATGGGGGATGTGGAGCTTCGGTGACGGGATCCCAGTCATGAAGTCAATGAGCACCATGATGACGATGGTGAGGAAAACAGCAAAGTCACTTATTGTGGACCGCACCTGGGGCAAGAAACCAGAGCTGAAAGGGGCATCGCAAAGGGGGCCACAACATGAGATGGAAAAATGAGAGACATCAACAACATTAAGGCTGGTTAACAAAATCCCACCACTCTGAGGACATGCAGCCAAATCCCTTGGTTAGCTACTGTTGCTGTGCTTGTCTCTGTGAGAGCTGGTGTCAGACAATAAAAAAAAAAAGAGTTTAATTAGGTGGAAGAGGGTTGTTTGAATTCAAACCTTAAGTAAAAAAAATATTAAAAAATAAGGAAGCAGATGGCTGCCACTGCAGCCACGCTCACAGCTAAAATGGGAATAAGGCGCACTGAGGCATCGTATGTTCCTCAAAAGGAAGAAAAAGTGTCTTTTCCTATGGCAGCTCCTCATTTGAACCAACTTTCCCCTTGAGCATAATGCACAGAAGGTTAAAAAAAAAAAAAAAAAAAAGGCAAATAAACCCCCACAACTTTGGAAGACCTCTTTTCCCACTGCCTGAGCAAAATATCGCTCGGGGGCAGGTCGCGAGGCAGGTGGGAAACGCCACGGTCGTTTAGCACTCATGGAAACGAGGGAGGGACATCCAAGCTGCTGGAGAGTTTGGCCTTCAAGGTCAATGTTTCCCAGCTTGACCAAGCGGTGGCAAATACTGCTTAGCGCTCCGGGAAAGCCATTTTGGGAAATGAGTGTGGAGACTGCTGCCGGCCACCATCTTCTACCTACTCTGGTTGGGAAGTAACGGCTGCTTTTAAACTTCTTCAAGAAGCTCGACAGGACAAAGGTGGAGAAGAAGAGGATGCAGCACCAGAAGAGGACATTAGGCGCGTAGGGGCCATTGCGTCCACAGGCAGGTCCGTGAAACTCTCCATGCAAATACCGACATTCCTGGAGAAACAGAGCGTCAGGACACAAAGGTAGTGCACGTGCGGCAAGGAAACCTGGGATAACTCGGGGCTTTTGAGGATCTTGGTCCAAGATCCATGACCTTGTAACTGCTGCTGCTGCTGCTGCTGCTGACGGAGATTTATATTGAATGAGCAGCAGCTGAACAAGTGACACATCGAACCGCACAGAGGAGAGCGGAGAGGCGAGATGTGATGGGACACCATATCACAGACCCATGGCACATCCTCCGCTCGAATGGCAGGCAACCGTGGCTGAAGAAGACGCCAAGAGGGGAAGGAAACACTGGAAGTTCTTGGGGATAGAGAAAGAGGGAGCAGGGAAGGAGGGCTAAGACAACCGCGGAAGGAAAGGAGAAGAGACGAATCGTCCCTTCCCAGCGAAGGGCTCCCAGGACACGGCCAAGAGGGGATGAAGATGTCCTGAAGAGCCTCCCATCCTATGCCTGGGCTTTGCTTCCAGCAACAGCAGCCCGAGAGGCTGCTCAGACGTGCAAATTTATGCATGGACCTACAGACAGTGCTGAGTAAGCAAGCAAGGACTGGAGTTCTTAGGAACCAAGTAAGGAAGCTAAGGACTACCTTCAAGCAGGAACTTAAGTCCTCCAACTTCTACAAGAATCAAACCACCCACTTAACCTTGCTCCTGGTCAGAAAAATTGTCCTGCGACAGGGTCAAGGAGGACAGTTATTACCCACGATGTTGGGGGGACAAGGTGGACTCTCCTTCCCAGGACCAAGCGGGTTAAAACCACACGTTAGATTTAAAGAATGCCTTTGCAGAGCAGCACTAGCACAGTCTGAAGCCCCTCATCACCCGAAGGGCTCTGACTTTTGCAAAATGTGAACGCCCCTGGACCCCGCGGCCGCGGAAGTAGTGGCTTGGGGCACTTACAGTCACCGTGAGGTTTTCCCAGGCGATGCCAGACACGTTGATCTCGTTGCTCTCCCAGAAACGCAGGGTTGCCTTGCTGGGATGGCTTGGTGCCTCACACTTACAGCTGGGAGGAGAAAAGCCAAGACGAGGGTGAGGGAAAGGCAATGGAGGTGCAGCCCTGAGCTCCTGCCAAGGGGCAGCAGCCTTTTAGGAGGAAAAGAAAAACTCACTAGTAGACGGTGAGGAAGTCGAGCTTGCTGTGCATGTGCACAGGGTAGGTCTCTCGCAGGTGACTCAGCTTCTCCAGAGCCTCGTAGATGAAGATGATGCAGATGAGGGAGGCGAAGGCTTCTTCGGTGAAGCGGGTGATGTAGCACACCAAACAGCTGGCGTCGGTGGCCACCAGCACTATGCAGAAGAAGGCAGTCCACAGCCCGATGCAGGCCCGCAGAGAGAGATAGGAGAGCGCGTACTCCCTGGGAAACCAAAATCAAACAAAGGCTGGAAAGGCCAGGAAGAGGCGCCGAGCCGTGCCTTCCTTCGGGGAAAATCACGAGCAATTTAGGAGCACGTCAAGGCTGCAGGTGGTAAATGCACTTTCCATGTCCTACTACAGACAGCCTTGGGGCTGCGGTGCAGGGTGCGGACCTGCAGGAGGAGAGGCCAATTATTTCATGATTGTTATTTAACAATTAGCTTGTGTTAAGGCCTTGGAGGCTAATTGAGGTCAGGGCCCTTTGTGGAAGGTGGTGTCCTCCCACATCACCCCCATGCCCTAACACCAAAACCCCGGCTGATTTTGCACCCAGTCACCTGCTACCAGCAAGCTGGGGCTGAAGAATAAATTGAATTGCAATCAGGGTGTCTCATCTCACATCAAACTCATCACAACACAAGGATCCCCATCCTTATGGCTTCTCCTCTTCCTGCTTCATTTTAACCCTAAAAACCCCAAACAACCTCATCCATCCTTCAGAGACCAAGGGCTCTTGCACCATCACATACTAAAGCAGCAGCGTGCAACGTCTGCGACACAGAAAACAACTGAAATCTAACAACTCTCACTGAGAAAAAGACAAGAAAAACATCTTTTCTCCACCAGTGCCTCCTGAAGGCTCTCGCGGCACTCGGCCGCGGCAGCCGGCCTTACTTGCAGAATTTGTAGAGGATCTTTTCGAACACGAGGACGGGTCCAGTGCTGCCGAGGATGGTGAGAGGTTGGCCAGCAAAGAGGGAATACACCACGCCGGTCATGGATGCGCCCAGCAGTGACTCCATGGCACTCTGTCCAGGGAAGAGGCAGCGGCGAGGAAATAAATCAATGGGAAAAAGAAGAAAAAACCCAAAGCAAATTCACTGCAGCGAAGATTTTGCATGAGTTTTGCGCTCCCCCACGCCACCCAAGAGTGGTGCTCACGATGTGGCCGTCGGTCGCCTCCCCCAGCAGTCCCCCGAAGGTGATGACAGGGGACATGCAGGCACAGAAGAGGAAGAGGAAGGACGCCAGACACTGCAGGCTCAGACCATCCCGAAAGTCGCTCCAGAACCACGGGGCTTTGCGCTTCACGTCCAGGATCAAACCTCCAAAGAGCCTGGAGGAAGGAAAAACAAATAGACTGTTTCCCTGCAAGACCACACAGAGGGGTTTTTGCTGCAGAAGGACAAGCCCAAGCAGACAGTAACCTTCATTGCTAACCAGCAGCAGTCTCCTTCGGCCGTTTTATACCCGGCAGAAACCAAGCAAGCACAAAAAACCCCTCCAACAAAAAGAAAAAGGACCAAACCTGAAAGCCCATCCCCTCTTACTGCAACTGTCCCTTGCTTGGAGAAGCAGCAGAGCTCTCCCTGGAGGTATTTACACAGCTGCTTCCACCCCAAATCAAGAAAATCTGTCTGCAGTGGTGCTGTGGCTGAGCCCAGCTGCCCAGATCTCACCTGCCCAGCCCAGGGGACCGAGCTGGTAATGTGAAGCCCCTTCACTGAACCAACTAACCCCAGAAAACTGCTACAAGGGAAGGTGCACGCTCCGATTCTAGAGGCAAAGAGAAAAAAAAAAAACAAACAACAAACCCCACAAACTATTAAAGCTCACACCTTCCCGTGCGCTCCAGTTCAGGACCACTGTGTTTCTCTGGCTTGCTGTGAGAAGCACTGTCATCGAGAGCTCCTGGCATCTTCCTTTTTCCCTGTTAAAAAGGAAATAAGCCAAAGCTATGGATTCGTAACCACTGGCTTGTTGGGCTTCTGGTCTGGGTATGTGACTGCGTCAAACTGGGACCTGGTGAATCTGGGTCCCAGAACAGCATCCCCGGCCGGCCGGCCGCCGGCCTGCCCGTCCCCCTCGCGCCTCCCTCCGCCGCAGCACCCACCTGCGAAGGGACGTTTTTCGGGGGCTCGATTCGGATCGATGGATCCCATTCTCCTGGCGGCAAGACCGTGACCTGATCCAGAAACTCGTCGATGCCGGCCACGAGGTCAGCCCGGTTCTCGGCTTTATAGGCAACGTCACGGAAAACCTGCCGACAGGAGACAACCTGCTCAGAGGACAACCCATCTCCGATGTCCTAAGCACTACGGTAAGCTCCTGGCTAAATGCAAGATCATTTTCCCCAAATTTCCTGCTTGTAATGGCAGGAAATATTCCCCCAAATGGAAAAATCTGTCCATCACGGTACTTGTAATCATCTCCTCCACGAGGTCCCCATCCCTCATGGCACACCATACCCTTTTGCTCAAAGCGGGGAAGTTTCACTGGCCCTGGCAACGCCACCACTGGGGACAGGGTGCTGGGGACCCCGGGGAGGTGCAGGATGCACACCGGGTGGGATTTCAACCTCCAAGAGGTGGGGTGATACAAATCCGTGCGTTTGCTTCGGCGTGTGAACGAGGGGTGGGCTATCTGGAGAGCTGTGGGCAGTTGGGAAGCAAATCCTCTTCCTCACTACTGCAGAGAGCTGAAGAAAACCAAAAATGACCCGGAATTCTCTCTTCTCGCACCTCATCCGTCATGATAGTAGCCATGGACCTGCCGATCTCATGGTACTGATGGGCTTTGCCTTCTGGTCCAAGCAAAACAAACAGGAACCTGGGCAAGAAAAACACAATGAGCGAGAAGAACGTGTCCTTGCTCAAAGGACACCCAAGGAAATCCCTGGGAGCCCCCAGCCCCGAGCGCAGCTCCAGAGGGGACACGTAGGCTCACCGACTCCGCCAGGAATTTGAAATTCACCAAAACCGATGGCAAATTTAATTTTTGGGCCAATTTTCATTAAAATTGGCCAAGGGGTTTGAAAGACACAGCAGGGAAGGGATGCGAGTGGGAGAAATGTCCTCGCTCCCCCTGCCCTTGTTCCCTTGGGACGCCAAACTGATGCATGCACCTTGATGTTCTTTCGTTGGGTGGGGGTTTTTTGAAATAAAATCTTTGTGCTTCTCGTTCAGACCTTGTTGGGATGGGAACTTCCGTCATGCCCGAGAGGAGGACAGCCGGGGTCAGGCGGACAAATGCCACGATGGGCTGGCGAAGGAAATCCAGCTCTCCTACGAGCACGTTGGATGCTTCAGCCCCGGTGGGAATTTTCTTCATGAAATGCAGCTGCGCCTAGGCACAACAAGCGATTTTCAGGCAAATACCCCAAAAGCAAAGCCCTCAGCACTCTGCAGCCAAATTTGCAAGACCAAATCTGGCCCTAAAGGCATAAGATAGCTACGAGCGTCTCACCTTGCTTAAGTCCATCGCGTTGCTCTCGTGGTTCACCCCATTTTTAGCTTCTGCAGTGGTAGGAGAAGGATGAGGGGTGAGTGTTTGGGCTGGTAGGAAAAAGAAAGACACTCAGAAAGACGGACAAGGAGCAATTGGGATGCTTCTCCTCTGCCAGGACAAGTCGAATGGGACCAGAGCCCTGCAGGAACCCTCACCTGGCTTGTCAAGGAGGTGCAGGTCTGACTGCTTCTTGCTCACATCAGCAAACGAGCGGACGATGGGAAGAAGGTTGTTTCTTTTCTTCTCATTCTGATGGTGATGCTTCTTCAGTAGGACTTCTCGAACTTTTGCCCGCACGTGCTCGTCAAACTCCGTGGACTGGTCTTGCGGGCCCAGGATCATATCTGGGGATGGCAAAGGGAAACGAAGCCGTCAGAGCAGAAACCCCCCCAGGTCCCAAGCCCCGAAGCCCCCGGGGGAAGGCTGTGCCACGCAGGATCCCCTGACACAGGCCCAGCCTTGCTTAGCAAGACATTTTAATACAGTTCAGCCTTTGCAGCGAAAGCAAGAAGTTTCTTTTGCTAAAAAACACGAGCAAAGTGCTTATTCATCACTCTGCTAAGATAATTATTTCCCATTCGAAATAATGCAATTTTCTTGCCCCGTCTGGCCTTTCTGTCTGACTCTACACATTTAAAAAAAAAAATGGAAAAAACACACCAGAAAAAGCTGGTGTGACTGTTGCACGCCCAGCCTGCATCCAAAACCAACTTAAAAACACAGCGGGGTTTCTGGAAAAGGACGCGCCGTTGGGGCAGGGTTTGATTCGGGAGCGGAGGGCACCGCGGCAAACCGAGCTCGGCCGTTCCCGCAGAGACGCGGCGCCCGCGGTACCTGCAATCTCTTCGATGCTGTTGGCACAAATGTCCAGCAGCACCGTCCCGTTGATGATGCAACTCCTCAGCTCAGAGAGGCTGTGCAAGGACAGCGTGGCCACGTAGGGCTTGCTCCAGCGCTCGCCGCCGTCTTCCACGTCCTCCTCAAACTTCAGCCACCTGCGGACATCAGGCGCGATCAGCCCCATTGCGAGGAAACGGCCTCAGCTCCGCAACCCCTTTAACAGAGCTACAGGGCGGCGAGAGAAGGCTCCTCGCATCGGCACCTGCAAAAGCTTTGCCAAAGTCCCGGAGAGCGGAAAGCAGAGCCCGCGGGCGCTGCCGGCGAGGGGACTCCTCTCCCACCACGGCCGGCAGCGGGGATTTACCTTGCCGTTTCCTTCCACTCGGCATCTTCACCCTCTTTCACGCAGATCTCATCCAGCTCGGTGAACAAGTCATGGGGAACGTGCTGCTCGTCCTCCTCGGTCCCGAGGATGAACTGCACTCGCTGGGACGGAGTGTCTGGGGGCAGAAGGCAAAGCCCCGTCCCGTTACCGTGCCCGAATACGGCCCGTCACGCTCATAGGCAAAGCGGGCATCGATCGGCACCATAAACATCGGGCTGGCCCCTCTGCCCTGGCTCTGTCCAGGCTTGCACAGAGCCCCAGAGAAGGAGAAGCATCTAATCCACCTCTGCATAAGGATGGGCACCTTCCCTTCCCCACAGTTCCATTTTTAAAGCCAGGATCCCTCTGAGGAAGGCGAGCCTAAATCCTTTATGCATTTAACTGTCTTAAAAAAAATAAAAAAAAAAAAAAAAGAGAAGAAAGAGGAAAGTTTGGGAAAAGAGAGAGGGTCCTGCTAAATGATGCCGCTTTCCCTCGGAGGAACAGCAAGCCACTCAAACCGGCACGGGGACCTGCTTGCAGAAGACCCCAGCACCCACGTAGCCCCGAGGAGTTCAGTGAACGCTGCGGCGGGACTTACAGTGGTAGCCCTGCTCCGTCGGGGCAGAGTCCTTCTCCCGTTCCCGATGCTTCTGGCTGTGGGGACGGTGATGCCGCTGGCTTTGCCTCACCAGCGGCATCCGCACGCCCACGTACAGGGTCCGGTGGCCTGCGAAAAAGCGGCGTTTGCATCGTTCTCGATACCGCGGAGACGCTTGACGCAGATGCCGCAATTAAATCAGTGCAGCCATCCCAGGAGGAAACACCAACTTCTCTTAATTTTCTTTTAACTGGATCCCTGAACGTCACAGACCTGCCCTTTTTTCCCAAGCCTATTTTACTCAAACTTTGCAACGAGAGAGCAACAACAAGTGATGGCTCCCGATCATCTAAAATGCCAAGCAAGGGACGTCGCAGGGACTTTGTGCGACGGGAAAAGGCGCTGGGCTGGCAGCTCCTCTACCGGGATCTCAGCAGAGACTCACCTTCCAACTCCTCCTTCTCATAGTGAATATTGACGACGTTGCTCGTTCTTCCTTGGTCAATCACTGCCTCTTCGTCATCTCCCTGTTTAGAAAGGAGAAGGGAAAAGTTGTGCAGAGCTCCCTTACGTCCTCCCGGCCATCGTCCACCCCCGCGTCCACCCAAATCCACGAGCATCACGCCTCCGCGTGCCTCCTCCTCCAGGCACAGCCCTAAAAGCACGGACTTGGAGGAGGTTTCTCTTCCCATAACCCAATAAAACAGCCCGTAGCATCGTTCAAACACAAAAAAAAACCCCAAAAAAACCCTCCGAGATTTGCACCCAGTTGCTCGATTTCTGAAACCGAAGTTTGAAGAAGAGCAAAACACCAAGAAAACTTGGGGAACTGTCAGGGCTGTTGGACGAAATTCAAGAAGCAAGAGCTACACCGGGCACTGGGAAACAGCCCAAAAGAACCAAACCCATAATTTAAAATAAAACTTCAAACGCCGCGCTGGCAGATGCTGCCCGTCGTACTAATGATGATGCATTAATCAAAAAGACTTAATTAAAAAAAAAAACCAACAAACCCAAAGCCAGAGAATAAATAACTTGTTACGATTTAAGCTGCAAACACTAACGTGAAATCTGCTTTTTATCCCCCAAATTCCTGCTTCGACTGAACAGCATCACCTGCCACCGCGCAGCAGCGATGCTCGGGAAAGGCACCGGTTAATTTAACGAACAAGAGGAAGAAACGCTCCTGTCTGGAAACGAGTTTGCTGGTCCCCGAGTATTAATTTCAGAGCCGACCTGTTGCTAACTCCCCGCCAGCTCCCGGGACTCGCCCACGTAACCCGGCAGCCGGATTATCACGCGCCCGTGGCTTTCCTGTCCTCTCTCCGATGACGGCCTCCGCCACCCTCCGTCCCCTCTTAGCAAAAATGCATCCTGCTCCCCTTTGGTTTTGCCAAAAAAAAAAAAAATCCCCAAAAAAACCAACCCCAAGAAACTCCAAACCCCAAGCCGGGAAAAGGTATGGGATGAAAGGGCTTAATAAAATCGCTTTAAATTGCAATTTAAAAAAAAAAATTACTGTTTAAAGAAAAAAATCGCGGTTTCAAAAAAAAATCGCAGTTTTAAAAAAAAAAAAAATCGCGATTTAAACGAAATCACAAGCTCGAGCGCATTAGGTGGGTGTTGGAGTGGGAATACACGGGGCGGTTTGGGAGTCAAACACCCCGCGGGTGACACGGGGAAAGTCTCCGTCTCTCTTAGAAACCGTTTTGCCCCCGTACTCCGACCAACGACGCTGAACCTGCCGCCGGGAGCCCTCCCCGGCACAAAGCATCTCCCCCCTCCGCATCCCTCTGCGCTCCGGGGAAATGCCGACGGGATTTCGGGGAGAGGTTTCCAACCGTTTGGGGCGGGGTGGGGGGGCATCGGGGACGTTGGGCCCCTCGGCAGAGCCCCTACCTGTAACTCTTCCAGCAGCGTCATTTTGTAACCCTCGTCCTGGCTCATCCTGACGTCGGTCAGCGGTTTTGGGGTTTTGGGGATCAATCAAGGGGGGTTAGACCCCCCCCAGGACACCGCAGTAACCCTCACCGAGAGGAGCTCAGTGTCGCCCGCTGTGTACCAACTCCAGGTACACAAAAAGTGACCGTTTCTTGGAATCGGAATCTTGGGCATGGGCGGTTATTTAAAGCCACGCAACCCCAAAACTCATCCTGCTTGGAAAACTTAGTGGATGGGGAGAAACCAGCTCTGTTTTGAACCAAACCTACCCGGAGGAGAGAAATGGGGTGTAAACGCCGGGGCGAAAGGCATAAGCGGCGTTTTGGTGTGTTTCACAGCACAAGCTGCCAACATACGACTGAGGCGCAAACCCTTGGGAAAATACCCGTTACGGGGCGGCTCAGATCCCCCGCTGCTTTTATATTATTAAGTTTTAAAGCTTCAGGAGGAAACGTAGGAGGAAACGGGACAAGTGGGGACCTCCGGGTCCGTGGCGAGATGCTCCGAGCATCTCATCGCCCTTCCCCGGCCACCACAGCATCCCCAAAATCGCAGCGAGCCTCACACGGAGATGCCACCAAAGAATTTAAACCAGAGCACTGAAAGTGCGTGGTGACAGGCAAACAAAAGCCAAAGTTTCAGCAAATGAGGGGGGGGTGGGGGGTGGCATTTTACTCCCCCTGAACTGCGAAGGCATCCAGCAAAGATAAAAAATGTACAACTCTAATTAATCTTTGAGTCTGCCGCTTCTTCCTCCTCACGGGGAGGACTCCTCTCATCGTTCCCCTGCTCCTACATGGAGCCTCTCCCACGGGCTACAGTCCTTCACGAACTGCTCCAGCGTGGTCTCTCCCACGGGGTGCAGACCTTCAGGAGCAAACTGCTCCAGCGTGGGTCCCCCACAGGGTCACAAGTCCTGCCAGCAAACCTGCTCTGGCGTGGGCTCCTCTCTCCATGGGTCCACAGGTCCTGCCAGCAACTTGATCCAGTGTGGGCTTCCCACGGGCCACGGCCTCCTTCAGGTCCCTCCACCTGCTCCGGCGTGGGGTCCTCCACGGGCTGCAGGGGGAATCTCTACACCCCCTCATCCTTCCTCCACGGGCTGCAGGTGGAATCTCTGCACCCCCTCATCCTTCCTCCATGGGCTGCAGGGGGAATCTCTGCACCCCCTCATCCTTCCTCCATGGGCTGCAGGGGGAATCTCTGCACCCCCTCATCCTTCCTCCATGGGCTGCAGGGGGACAGCCTGCTTCACCATGGCCTTCACCACGGGCTGCAGGGGGATCTCTGCTCCGGTGCCTGGAGCACCTCCTGCCCCTCCTTCTGCACTGACCTGGGTGTCTGCAGAGTTTCTTACAGCTTCTCACTCCTCTCTCCCGCTGCAAAAGCTCTCTCTAACTGGTTTTTTTTTCCTTCTTAAATATGTTCTCACAGAGGCGCTGATTGGCTCGGCCTTGGCCAGGGGCGGGTCCATCTTGGAGCCGGCTGCCATTGGCTCTGTCAGACACAGGGGAAGCTTCTGGCAGCTTCTCACAGAAGCCACCCCTGTAGCCCCCCCTGCTACCAAAACCTTGCCACACAAACCCAACACAAGAGTTTATAATTTGGATATGAAAAATGTATAGTACACGCATTGTAAAATTTAAATATCTGAGAATTACATACTATCTGCACATATAACATTCAAAGGTTTATCTCAAACAAGGAATCGTTAGGACTGCCTTTTTAACAATCACGCACAGATCTTAGTGGGTTTCTTTCATGTTACTACAAAAAACACATGGCAACATCATAATCATTGCTCACAATTTACACAAAGCTCTCATTTCCCCAAGGTGTTAAATTCAAACATGTTTATTCTGAGCACCCGCTCCATATACTTTCTAAAACAGGGAATCAAGAAAGTAGGCCAAAACTGCTTTGGCCTGCAAGGAATTAAGCTTAACCTAAAAACAGGCCCTGAACCTCACAGTACTATATCATCTTCAAACCTCCTCCTTGCCCCTCTCCAATTTGTAGGCTTGATATTTTTCAGTAGTGGCACAAACACCTGCACAGTTAATTCAAGCCGAATGACAATATATTTGGTTTTCTTCATTATCTTTTGAGACAGGTCAAGAGTATTCTGTAGAGCCCTCCATTAGAACAACTCTTCTGAAATACCTGATTACCATCTTTACACTACATGCACTTTCAGCCACACTGACTCACAAACTCCAAATGACACCCAGTGCTTTTGGGTAGGAGCTGGAGCTCCCAGTGTTCCATCCCATTGCTCTGGTTATGTGATGGGCCACCCTGTGTCATCTCCAGTCAGTATAATTAACCACTAAACTATTCAACACTCTTACTAAGAGGACAATGGCTATCATTTCAGTATGACTAACCTTGTAAAGAGAAGCCCCGTTCTCTGTATATCTGACAAAGAGAGAATTCCCGTCCTTCAAATCTGTTTCTGCTCTTTACAAGCAGAGCCAATGCTCTGAAGAGCAGAAACAAAAGCCAGAAGAGGAAACAGAAGTAAACTTGCAGACATGCTTGAGAGTGGCCTAAAAACATCTACTCTGGTATCTAGTAGGTGAAGATCAGACCTTTTGGTTACTAAATCCTCTCTCTGCGTTGCATTTACTTCTCTCCTGCTCTGTTGCAATCAATGACTGCATTTTTAATACAAAAGCAGATAACAAAACGGGACGTGATGAGCATGAATGAAAACATAGAGGATGTTTTTCATGTTTGACCAGATTAAAAAAACCTTCAAGACCTCAAGAGGACCTTCTGCCTCATATCACCCTAAAACGAGCAGGTCTGCTATCCGTAAATGTGCCTAACAAGGACAATATTTCTGATATCTCTGGAGAGAAAAAAATTAGCTGTGCAACCTCAGACAGTAACTTCTTTCACAAAAATATCTGCTTAGCCACATAAGACAAAGAATCTGCCATCTCAAATGCAAATCCCTCAGATTAGGAAAAACAAACAAACCACAAAACCAAACCAACAATAAAACAGAAGATCCTCAGACTACAAAGCATCCCCATCCAAAAATTTAACATCTTTTACAATATTTTACATTTTTAGCAACAGGGCAAAGGGCCTGGTCACGTCTGGAATTTTTCTTAGCAAAGTGCAAGTAAGCAGTGTACTTGTCAGGATAGTGAGTACAGGCAGTCAACCTCCTCTGAGGCCTCTGTAGTAGACCCTTAACGTAGTCGTATATCCTAGAAGAGATTCGACAATTTTCTGCTTTTCCTCACTGATGCTTCAGGGAAGGTTTCATGAAACACGTGAGCTAATTAAGAACAGCTCAATGATTCCAAAAAGCAAGCGCCATTTCTTATACGAACCTGTACCTAATATAACCCCTGACCGAAAAGATTCCATTTATTAGTCTAATTACAGATTATTTACTAATCTGTGGTCAACTTTAGACAGACTCTGCAGGGTCATGAAAGTTGTCCTCAGGAAGTGTGCAACAAGGTCTCTAATTTGCAGTCACCAAAGATCAGCTTCCTCCCATCAGGAGACCTTGCTGTGCCTGGAGCTCTGCATCCCCTGGGAATGATGCAAGCCTGATGACAACTTGTCATTTGGTGCTCCAGACATTCCAGCTGCATTATTCTCTTTACAATGACTCCTCTAAGCCAGAAGAGAGTAATCACTGCAAGGGGTTGCCAGAGATGGAAAAAGAAACTGGGTACAGTGTTGACATGAGAGTATCTACAAACAGAAATAACCAGGGGTACCTAAGAAGTGAGCTCCTTGGAACAGAACTAGAGACTCTTAAAATCAAGTATTACTTCAAAGAATGAACGAGGCAAGTAAGATTGCACTGCTCTTTCAAAAAGAAGAGGAAAAAACCCCACCAGACGGCTAGTATGAAGAAAGAGCACTTGTGGGCTAATAACAGCTCCTATTACACCCAAAGCTCAGCACTGCATTACTTCCCTAAGCAGAGGCGCACAGAGAAGCCATTCTAAAGCTACAATTAGACAATCACATTGGGTTGAAGCGGGTACCGCAATGTAAATGTTACAATTACACTAACATGAAAATTAATCACCAGCACATTACTGGCAAATTATTAGCATGCACAAATCCTTCTGAATTTCCCAGCTTTGATTTTTAGACTGGGCACACAGCTTAGTTAAAAGAATCTGCTTGACTGAACAGATTTTAAAGTCTCCGAAGGATATGTCTTACACCAAATTACAATATCAATGCTGCTGCTTCTCATTATGTTTTCAAATGAAATATGGCTTCGCAATTTAATGTAAACACGAGAAATGTTTTCACTGTGAAAAAACCCCTCAGTATTTCACCAAGATACGCAAGTGCTACGCTACATGAATGTGTAAGCATTAAAAAATAATACAGCAGACGTTATTTCAGTGGACAGACTTTTTTAAAGTTACTTTTTTTAAACAACACAAATTTCTAACAGTCTCCTGTTTAACTGCTCCACTCATTTTTCTACCCTTCACTGCTCAGTAACAGCTTCTTCCATAGGCTTTAAAAACAATAATTCAACGAGCTTCAAGGTCTTCATCTTTCCCCCATTGTCAACTTGCTGCACAGCTATTATTCACATAGCTGAAGATACTAACCAAGATTGCAATCTGAATCACAGTCTGTTAACAGCGCAACTTATCTCAACGTTGACTCACGTTTACATTAGTGACAAGAAGCATAATATGCAATTGTTTTTACATCATTCCTATTCTTCTACTATTCAAAGAACATCCAACAAACCTCCGGAGCCTTGAGAGAAGATGGAAACAGAGGCTGTTCCCTGTGAATCCTACTAAAAATCCACAAGGATATCTAAGCAGATTAAAGCCCTCAAAACTAAGCAGTAAAACTCATTTCTAACCAGATGATGGGTAAGACAATCATGCGAGAGCACCACTCTGCCTCTTGGAAAAGCAGAAAGGTGGATCTTCTGAAAACAAGGCCTTGTTTCTCAGCTTGATTGTAAACACCATGAAGTTTCCTGTTTATACCACCTCCCATAAGGTGGGAGATCTAAACATAGCATCTAAAAGGAAAACCTCTTAGTTTCTCTTTCACCCTCTTCTTCACCCACCCTACCCCTAACAAAGCATGAGGAAGAAGCCACATCAGCGATCAAGGCAGCAACCTTCAACTGAAACCATGCCAGTAACAGCCATAGCATCATAAATACATAGTACCTTCACATGCCAAACAGCACAACTTAGAATACCATTTGAAGAGGGTTTTTTTCTCCTATGGCTTTTGTTTGTATGGGGGTTTTTTTTTAATGGAACCTAAGTGACAAATAGCTTCAAAAAAAGGCAAGAAAAAGAGACTTTTCCTGCCTTTACAGACCTGCACAGAGCTTGAGTCATACTTGCATCTTTCACATTTGGATCTGTAGTAAGGCTCCTGATGAGAACTGTAATCATCTGTAATGGTCTGTGCTGCACAAGACTTGCCAGTGCAACAGAAGGTTCGAATGAAGGATCTGTAATGGTTGAACATGACAAAGTGTAAGAAACTAAAAAGAAAGCCCCATAGAAAAAATAGGCTTTATCTTCTCTCCTACGACTTCACTATAATTGCAAAGTTTTGAGACAAGTCTATGCTCCATCTAACGTTCTATCATTACAAAGCAAAACAAAATTGAAAAGCGTCAACGGATGAAGGCGCTGAATTACAAACTCCTTTCATTCACCTAATATCCATGCAAGAAAGTGACAATCTGCCAACTTCCTCCTCCATCATCAACAGAACTGAGAAGTGGGGGTTTTTTTAATCTAAAAAGCACCACCATACAATTGTTTATCATACTTGATGTTAAGGATCCAACACAGCTGATAATTCCCACATCCTATCTCAACAACTGCCTGCTAACCATGCCAGTTATAGCAATATATAATGTTATAACGTTAAGTTGCCCAGCTGCCTCAACAGCAAAGGCGCTTTCCAATCTGAGCTAATACAGTCCTTCACAGATTTTTTTGAGGTCAGAAAGGACCTGTTTACAATCGCATCGACATTACTCAGACAGCAAATCCTTCTTATGATACCCACGTTTTGTATCTTCTTTACATATATCCCAGTTTCGTAGGCTAAACAGTTCCAAGACCTAAGCTACCCCTCTGGAGGGAGCAAGAGGAAGAGCAGCTTTTGGTATTGAATTGTACTTTTTCCTAACAGGACACTCCAACTCTGCTCCAGTATATCATTTAAAGCGTTGCAACAGGAGTTTTTCCAAAAACCATGCTGCTCTGCAGGTAAATAAATCACCATTTCCCCTGTAGCTCTTCTTGGGCGGGGGTTGGGGAGAAGAGAAGAAAAGGCTTTGCTTTCTCCATGGCCAAAAAGTTGCTTTTCAGTATCTGGGCAGGAAGCAACAGTTCCAAGGCAATGTCTGCAAAGCGACCGATGCTAGCAGTATAACTTTTCCTTTCTGTTGGCAAACCTGCCGCTCTCCTCAAGTCCCCACATTACTCTACACCCCTCCCACCACCACCACCACCAGCCCTCGGCCACATTTCCCAGCAGGCAGTACTCACCGGCGGTGGAGATGACAGCGAAGAGTTCCTGCAGGGAGGGCAGCAGCATGTCGGGCTCGGCCTTCCAGACGCTCCGCAGCAGCCCGCTGACCTGTGTCACCTGCGAGACGGAGAGGTGCAGCTCGGCCTCCCGGCTGCCCTGGCTCGGGAATGGTTTTACTCCTCCTTTGCAACAAGTACAGTATGGCCTGAATTAGTGGCCTCAGCCTCCTCCACAAGCTTCTTCAGCAAGATGTGAGGGGACCAGGTTGGGCAGTGGGTGCTCACATAACAGGAGCCCTCTTCATCTGCAGCCACTTGAGCCTGAAGCTCCTCAGCAGCCTTCTGTCAGAAGTCATCCTGCTCGGCCCATGCCAGCAAAGCTCCAGCAGGCTCTCCCATTTCTCCAGCTCTCTGCTGAGGGAACGACGTCCTACACAGTTCCTCAGGGGAGCTTTAGATGTGCAGTGGCACTCGAGCATTGATCAGCTGATGGATGCTCTGCAGTTTCCTGGCTCGCTCTTGCAGCTGCTTGCTAAGGAGATGCAGCTTAGCACTCTTCTGCTGGAGCTTCTCCACCTCCTCCCGCACTTCAGGAGAGCTTCCCTTCCTCAGAAGACAGTTCTCCTCTTGAAGGGCACGGCACCGCCTCTCCAGGTCTTTCAGGGTGCTCTGGAGGCAGGCGTTCTGCTCCAGCAGCCTGCTGTGACTGCTCCCAAGCAGCCAGTCCTCCTGATTCTCTGATTTGGTCTGAACGCCCACCTCTGCCACAGACCGCCCGCTGCCGGCACTTCCTTGTGGCAGGGAGTGCAAGCTGTGCGGCGCCAAGTCTTGCCCCACAGCCTCGAGCAAAACCTCCACGCCGCTTCCTTCCTCCTGGAGGCCAGCATGGCAGGAGGGAGATGCTGTGAGGCTCTCCAAAGAGCAGGGCCCAATGGTCCCAGTGTCCAGGAGGGTCTGCAGGCGCTGCCAGGCCGTAGCCTTGGCCCTGGCCTCCTTGCAGGAAGCAGGCTGCTGGCCCTTGAACTGCTCCAAGATGTAATTTTGGAAGAGTCTCCTCTGTTGCAGCAGTGCGTCTTGCAGGTGGAGGATGCGGGCAGCCTGCTCGCCATTGGTGTCCCAGCGCAGCTTGCCGAGGACGTCCTGGAGCTTCCCGCGGGCCTGGCTGCTGCTCCAGGCTCCTCTCACCAGCTCCTTGGCCAGCTGCTGCTGCAGGTCCCGTGCCTGACGGATGGTGTCGCCACGCTGCTGCTGCAGCATCCCCTGCACCTCGCGCAGCTCAGCCTCCTTCGAGCGCAGCAGCTGGCGGATCTCTGCCGCCCGCTGCTGCTGGTTCAGCTCCCGCAGCCGCTGGAGCTCCCGTGCCTGCTGCTGCTCCCATTTGGAGTGCAGCCGTTCGGCCAGGAGCCGCTGCTCCCGCTCCCTCTCAGCAGCTGCTGCCTCCCTTGACCACGCAGGTGCGCAGACAGCGTCTGCAATGAGCCAAGGGTGGGCGAGTATGGCCTTAGATACGTGTCCTGGCGCTGAGCTCACCAAGGAGGGCTGGGGACACGGTGGCCTTGTAAGGTGTGTCCTGGTGCTGAGCTCACCAAGGAGTGCTGTGCTGATCACCAAGGATCCGCGTGTTCCTTGAGACAGTGTTTGATATGCACACAGTACTAAAAGGTTGTGAAGGTGAATGGGCATGAAAGAAACAGGAAAACTGCCCGTCCAGTGGAGCTCTGCAGGAGGATGGAGCTGTACATGGCAGGAGGTGATACAAGTGGGATTAGCACGGAGAAAAGGTTTTGTAAGGAAGGCTGTTGTGCCAGGGAGTTCCCTGACTTCACCCAGCTACAGAAACCAAGACGAGGCAGTGTGCTGAAGTGATGGGGAGAAGGGTCCTGGGGTAAAAGAGTGTAGATGACAGAAGGTTGGAGAGATTTGGGTGGCAGAGATTTGAGGTAGTCCTTTCAAGGGCTGAGCAGGCTGAGATTTGGTGCCGAGGAAGAATAAAGCTGCTCTCAAGGATGTTTTGGAATTAGTGTTACTATCACTGGTAACAGCAACAGGACAGTGCTGTAAGGGTGAGGCGTGGTGGACACCTTGCTTATGAGGATGTTATGACCGATGTGTCAGAAGCCTTGCTGAAGTCAAGGTAGACAACATCCATTGCTCTCCCTTCATCCACCTACCCAATCGTGCCATCATAAAAGGCTGTCAGATTGGTCAGGCAGGATTTCCCCTTGGTGAATCCATGTTGACCACTCCAGATAAGACAGACTCCCTTCCAAAAGTATATAGCAGTACAGCTGCATTTTTCAGCCATTTTGTGACATTAGGATTGCATTTGCACAGTCCCCATGCAAAATGCTTGGGGTAGAATTTGCTGAAGCGTTACGGCTTCTTCAATTCTGCTCCCACTGAAGAAAGACCCCTACTAATTTCAGTGGGAGCAGAATTTAGACAATCTGGAAAGCTTTGCGAAAAACATTGCCTCTCATTTAAGAAAGTTCAAATTTTCCCTTATTATACTGGAAGATGTGAAACAACTTTCATGTTACAGGGTTCTTCAGGTGTTTTTATAGGAGAACTGGCTGAAGTGAGGACTTGACAAGAGAAGGACAACGGAAGGAGTCAGTGGGCACTGACCCACTGATTTTCCACTGAGGAGAAGGAAAACATTGGATTTTGGTTGTTCGGATGAGCTGCATCCAACCTTTCTCTTTTTCCTTGGAAGAGCTGAATGTTTCCTGTCAAAGGTAATAGGACTGCCTCCTGCTATGTCCCTCCAGAACATGTGGGTGGGCAGGGGGGGAGAGGGAGACGGGGGCAGAGGGGTGGAAGGGGGAAGACGGGCCCCAGGCCTGGGCCAGGGGCTGCTCGGCCTCAGGACAGGCCCCACGGGCACCATGGTGAAGCTGGGCCTGGCTGCCAGGGGAGCCCGCCTTCCTCTCACAGTGGGCTTGGCCGGCATAGGTCGGGAGGGCTGTCAGTCTCCTCCGCTAAGGTGACGCTGCCCTGGATTGATCCCCTGGGCTGTCACTCTGCCCTGGTTCAGGGCCTGCCCCCCCTGTGGTGCTGCTCTCACTGATTGGCTGCCTGAGGGGTCACTCCCCCACAGTGCCCGCCCTTCCCCTCTGGTGATCTTTCCTCTGAATGGCTGTCTGGGATGTCTGTCCCACCTTCCTCCTCCCATGCAAATGCGATTGGCTGTCCTGGGTCTGCTGACTCCCCATAGACTTCTGGGCGGGCGTTGCCAGGGGACTGGCTCCGCCTTGAGGGTTTAGGCCCTAAGAATGAAACTGTGGGCCCTCACAAAAGGCTGTGGGTAATAAAAGACAGGTTTGGGCCCTAAAAATGAGCATTTTGTCCCTGGAAAGGAAGCGTTGGGCACTGGAATAGATGCTACAACCAGCACTTTGGACCCTAGAAAGCAGGGAGGGGAGAGGGGCCTGGAGAAGAGGCCTTGGGGGGTCTGTGCTTGAAGGCAGGGAAGGAGGACACAGCTCCAGGCTGTACTGGGAAGGATCAGGGGTTCCAGTTTGTACTGGGAGGGGCCCCAGTCGGTACTGGGAGTGGTTAAAGGGGTGCAGTTTGTACTGAGATGGTGCAGAGTCTGCACTGGGAGGGGTTAAAGGTGTAACCGATGTGTTTAACTTTTTTTTATCTCTGGTGATGGGATAGGTTGTGGATGGTCTCTGTAAACAAGGTGACGAGATTATTAGCAATAGTAAGGTAATGGTGGAATGATTGTGTTGTTAGGAACCAGTCGTGCTGCTATGGTCCCTGTACAGCCCCAACCTAACAGGTAACTAATAAAAACATTTTAAGAACGAGAACCTGAGAGCTTGGTGGTACTGTGGAGCTGACAAATTGTGTAGTTGGTACATGAGCCAAGTAATATTTCATTTTCTGTTCAAATCATGTCCTATGAGTGAACTTTGTTTATTATAATCTACTTACAATACCAAAACACACCTCCATTGTCAAAGCTACCCGCCTCCAAGGTACGACCACCCCTCACTGGGCGTGCTCTCTGAATTTCTTGAAGTCTGTGGCTTTAAAAGCAAAGTGAGAAAGTTTTCCACCAATCATAATGAAGTAACTATGTAACTAGGTGATGGAATTGTAACTCTGTGTGTTTGGAGACTATAAATGTGTGTATGTTTGTGGGCTAGGTGGGCATGTTAGGAGGAGAGATCCCCCATGCACCCCAGCACTGAATAAACCAATGTTGGCTTTCTCAACTGCATTTCGGTTTGGAAAGGGTTTTTTATTGCCGTTTGAGCGGTAACAAAGGGATCCCCTTTGTACTGGGACAGGGCCCAGTCTGTACTGGGAGGGTTTTAAGGGATCCAGTGTCCACTGGCGTGGTGTCCAGTCTGCAGTGGGAGGGGTCTGGAGGACGGAGCTTTTACTGGTACTGAGGAGCAGTCTGTACTGGGCAGGGTTCAAGGGGTCCCGTTTGTGCTGGGAAAGGGCCCAGTCTTTACAGGTAGGGATCAGCGGTTCCACTTTGGCCTGGGACAGGGCCCATGTCTATACTGGGAGGTGTAAAAGAGATGCAGTTTGACCTGGGAGGGAGCCCAGTCTCCACTTGGAGCTGTTCAAGGGAACCAGTTTGTACTAGGATGACACCCAGTCTGTAGTGGGAAGGGTTCAAGGGGTCCTGTTTGTACAAGGACTGGGCCCAGTCTGTACTGGGAGGGATCAGGGGATCCGCATTGTACTGGGCACTGACCAGGCTCTACTGGGAGTGGTTAAAGGCATCCAGCTTGTACTGGGACAGTGGACCAGTCCATACTGGGTGGGGTTAAAGAGACTGAGTCTGACTAGGAGTGGGCTCAGTCTTACTGGAAGGGGTTAAGGGAACCAGTTTCTACTGGAGAAAGCTCCATATGGACTGGGAGGGGTTAAAGTGATCCAGCTTGTACTGGGTCAGAGGACCAGGGGATCGAGTTTTTACTGGGACATGGCCCAGCTTGTACTGGGAGGTGTTAAACAAATCCAGTTTACACTGGGGGGGAGCCCAGACCATGCTGGGAGGGGTTAAAGTGATTCAGTTTGTACTGAGAGGGGGCAATGGCTGTAGTGGGAGGAGATAAAGAGAACCAGTTTGTAGTGTGACAGGGCCCAGTCTGTACTGGGAGGGCTCAGGGGACATACCTTTTACTAGGACAGGTCCCACTCTGTGCTGGGAGGGCATAAAGGGATCCAGCCTGTGCTGTGACAGAGTCCAGTCTGTAGTGGGAGGGGTTTAAGGGATCCAGTTTGTACTGGGAAAAGTGTCCAGTCTGTACTTGGAGGGGTTAAAGGGGAACCAGTTTGTACTGGGACAGGCCCATGTCTGTACAGGGAGGGGATAAATTGACCCAGTTTGACCTGGGAGGGCTCCTCGACTTGACTTGCAGGAGTTAAAAGGACCAACTTTTAGTGGGAAGGGGGCCCCGTCTGTACTGGGAGAGGTTAAAGGGATCCAGCTTGTGCTGGGACTGGGGAGCCCCATTCTTTACTGGGAGGTATCAGGGATTCCAGTTTGTACTGTTACAGATCCCAGTCCATAGCACGAGAGGTTAAAGGGATCCAGTTTGAACTGGGGAAGGGCACAGTCTGTACTGAAATGGATCAGTGGTTCCAGTTTGTACAGGTACAGGGCCCATTCTGGATGGGGAGGTGAATGAGGGACAGAGCTTCTACTGGGACAAGGGACCAATTTATCCTGGGAGGAGTTAAAGAGATGCAGTTTGTAGTGGGTCAGAGCCCAGCCTGTACCGAGGGGGTTAAAGGGATCCAGCTTTTACTGGGACTGGGGACCAGTTTGTACTGGGAGGGCTTAAAAGGATCCAGTTTGTACTGGGAAAGGGGTCCAGTCTGTACTTGGAGGGGTTAAAGGGGATCCAGTTTGTACTGGGAAATGTCACAGTGTGTACTGGGAGTGGTTAAAGCAATTCAGTTTTTACTGGGATAGTGCCCAGTCATACTGGGAGGGGCTAAGAGAACCAGTTTTATTTGAGATTGCAGAGAGTCTGTACTGGGAGTGGTTAAAGGGAATCAGTTTGTACTGGAGGGGCCCCAGTCTGTACTGGGAGGGGTCTGGGGAACAGAGCTTTTACTGGGCAAGGTCCCACTCTGGGGGGTACAGACCTGGAGAGATGAAAGGTATCCAGTTTGTACTGGGACAAATGGCGTGCTCACGCCGGACAGCCATCCTTCCCAGCACCTCCCTCCCTCTCTGCCCAGTCCATCCCGATTCAGGGCAGCATCCCAAGCCAGCTCAAGGACAACCCTTCGCACCTCAAGTCTCACCAGCCTGTCCCCATTCTGGTGGATGAAAGCCTTGTTGACAGCCCCAGCTGGGAAACCAGGCTGATGCTGGGACAAACGGGTCCCTTGCTGGAGTGCAGGAATCTCACAGATCCAGCGCTGCTCCCAGCTCTGTGCACTATAGCCCGATGGAAACGGACAAAACAGCCCAGGACTCGCTGCTTTTGCCAAAACAGAGTTGCTCTTCTCTATTCTAAAAAGCATCGTCTTCAGATGTACAGTATCCCTGTTGGTACTGGTAGCAGGGACACCAGAAGGGCTTGGGCAGAGGCGAGTCCAGAGAAATGCAGGTGTCCAGTGAAGAGGCATCGTCGCTGAGAGAGCAGCTGGGACAAGTGGGCAGAGGGGAGGGCTCTGTGCTCATGTTCCTGTACAGATGGGTGAGCTCTGCCGCAAAGGGCCATGGTGATGGGCAGGAGCTGTTGCAGATCTCCTTTTCTTGGGCACTCTCACCCTCTTCTGTTCCTTCTCCTGACTCTGCTTTGCCTTTATCTCGAGTTTGACCTTCACTTTTCCAGGCAGAGTCAGTATCGGCTTGTCCCGGTGCTTCTTCGTCTCTCTGGGTCCTTCTGTACAAATGGGTTTCAGAGAAGACTGCTCACTGATGTGAATTCAGAGGCCAGCCAAAGACCTTACTGCAGAAATCTCAGCAGAGTACTGCCAGCAGGTGCCTTGGCACTCCCGCGTACTCTAACTGCAAACACCTCATTGCCAACTGCAGCAAGAACTAACTCTGGGGAAAAGCCAACTCACGGGTTTCTCTTCCTCAGCCGGGAAATGGCTACGCAAGATACCACTGCCCCAGCCAGCAGCAGACCCAAGGCTGCTGCAGTCACTGCGATATAGAACTTGTGCAGCTCCTCAGGACCGGCAGCCTCAGCCTTTTTCCCAGCGTCCGCCCCTGGAGGAGAAGAGACAATGCCAGACGTTACTGTGCTCTGCGCTACGGATCATCTCACAGTGTGTGTGCTTCGCATGGCCAAGAGATTTTCTGTTTCAGTGTGCGTGCCTCTGGCTCTGGTGTCTTCCGATCTATGTCGTCATAACTGCATAGCAGAACAGACAAGGGGGTCCCGTAATGACCCCGTGCACACACATGCAGGTCTGTCTTCTCACACCTGCAGAGGCGCCTGGCTGACTTGGTGCTTTGAGCTGGCAGCTCTCAAGGGAAGGAAAAAGCCATGACGTACCCACACGACCTGCCTGCGGGTCATCCCTGGAACCCAGCCAGGCAGCTGGATAACCATCGCCTGCCGCCACGTCTGTAAATGAACACAGGACAGAGAAGCTCCCATGAAATATTGCAATGTACTTCTTCAGATGTGAATGAGAGTGAATGCGGTTCAAACACGGGATTACTCCAGAGCACTCCTCTCTCCCTTCCACTCAGGAGCATCTTGCAAACACCGACCTGGTGCCCACAGCGGCCACTAACCAGGCACAGAGCTGTCGGCAGAAAGGACTCCTTGGAGCTCACGCCAGCTCTAAGCTCAACCCCAACGTGCCCGCTGGCTTTGCGGCCAGCACTGGAAGCAGCGCAGGGGAGGAGAAGCTGGCAAAGACAGCTTTGCAAGGCAGAGCCCTCTGGGGCACATCACTGAGCCCAACCCATTCCCACTCTGCTCTTCTGCGTGCCCAAGCATCAGCCAAGAAAGCAGTAAGCTGAATTTCACATGAACAGGAAATTAAAATGTCCGTGCTCGGTCGTTCAAGGGAACGAACCTGCCTGTGGGATCACCCTGAGGCTCACGGACAGGCCCAAGTCAAGAAGTCCAGCAGCCGTTGCCTACAGGGAGAGCTGTAATCAAGCAGAGATGGAAAAGATTTCCATTGTTTGTGGTGATCCACCTCTTCCTTAGCAACCTGCGGCGACTGGAAGCAGGTCAGGCAACAACATGGGACCCGGGCGCAGGCAGAGATCTCCAAAGCTGCAGAGGGGCCTGGTGACCTCTTGGCTGGGAGCTGGCACCTTTCAAACTACTGTCTCCAGGCCATGTGCAACACCCCTCAATGACTAGATGGACGAACACACGGCCTCTCGGGGCCTTCTTACCAGGAGACCTCTCCCACACAAAAGGAAGCCCAGACTAAAGCGGGAGCATGTAGCACCCGAGGAAGAAATGATCATGCACGATTCCTATAGAGAAGAGCCTGCTGGCCACTGGAAGGCTGAACGATCACGAGAAGATATTAACAAATAACAAACCAAATACTACCAAGTACAAAAGGCCGGTAACAAATGAAGACTGAACACTTACCTCTGGGATGCCCCCCCGGCTCAGGAACAGGATTCCACCAAGTAGCTTGATCGACACGGGCTGCAGGAACCAAACAGGTAATCAGACAGAGGTGGGGAGAGTTTCCATTGCATGGCGTGATCTACTTCTTCCTTAGTCACCTCCAGTGACTGGAAGGGGGTGAGGTAATGACATGGGACACACAGAAAGGGGTAGGTTCCCACACCTAAAAAGGAACATGGGGGACCTTTTTGCCAAGATCTAGCAGTTCTTCAGGAAAAGAAATATTCAAGACTCATTTGTGCAATGCCTCCAAGGCACAAAAAGCTCTTGGAAGATCCTTAAGAGGGGCTTAGGTAAAACTGCACACGAATAACCTATTAAAACATCAACGTTTATTCCTTCTAGCAAACAGACATCGACAAGTTACCTCTGGGATACCCCCGAGGCTCATAACCAGGATCCAGCCGAGAAGCTCGATAAGCACTGCCAATGCCCTCATCTGGAATCAAGCACAGATCAGAGATGTTTCCATGCACACAGAAGAAGCCCACACTAAGGAACTGGAGGAAAAAGTGATTGTCTATGCTTGTTGTGGTCGAGAGCCCATGAAAGGCTGCACCAGCACGACCCCTGCGTGTTCCTGTGGGCCAGGGACCTGCGGTTGATCCAAGGGGAGCAGGGCTGCAGGACTAGAGCAGATGCGCTCCTGTTTTACTGAGCGGACATCTCCTGAGCATGCCCCTCCGGGACGTCCCTGAGGCTGAAAGCCAGAGGGACTCGGCACCAGATTTCTTGCCCCGCACCACCACTCCCAGCCCCTTTGCTCGCCCAAAAACTGTTCCGGAAGCTGCTGCAGCCCCTCTGCACCTCCCACGGTGTGTCTGCCCCACTGCCCAAACTCTGGTGCCTGCCCAGCTCACCCAGCCCAGCCCAGCTCCTCTCCCAGACACAGCCCTAGTCCCGGCCCCACTGCCACCACGCTGAGGTGTGGTGGGTGCCAGGCCGCACTGCTTGGGGCTGGGTGCTGGCCCCCTGCCCGCCTACCTGCTCCCTGCGCTCGTTTTGGAGCAGCCTGGGCATCCCAGGCTTGCAGGGCCACCAGGAGGAGGAGGCGGTGGGCGAGAACCATGGTCCCCCACACTCGCACCATGCTGCGACCACTGCTGCTGCAGCTGCCACTGCCGGAGCATTGCCTGCTGGCACAACACATCAAGGGAGAGCTCTGTGACCTCACAGCCCCACTGGGCCACGCCCTTCGCCAGGACAGGCTGAGAGAGTTGGGGTGGTTCTGTTACCGGAAAGCGGCAAAATAATTCACTCTCTAAGACTTATTTGGAAGTTTTAGAAAGCAGGCATTCTTTATTGCAGCGCTGGCTGCACGGGGGATAACTCCACCTAACGTGCACACCCAAAAGACAAAACTAGCAAGTATTTATACTATGTTAATATACATATTCAGTATATTTCCGAGTAGTGCTTATCACATTCATGGATTTTTCCGGGAACTCGTTAGCATATGCTAATGTCTTTCGCGCATGTTTGTTGGCACCTCCGGGTGGTCGTCCGGGGTCTTCAGACTCAGTCCTGGTATGACGTATACCTTATCCCTCAAGGCTGCTTTTGGGATCACCTTGTAACTTTCTTATCTTTGCGCATCTGTTCTTCCAAGGCCAAGCTGTTTAAAATGAGATTGTTCCAGAGCTTCTTAACTTACAACTAAGTATTTTCTAAGTTACAATGGTTTCCCTTTTGTTTGGTTACATCTATTGAGCAATGGATCTAATTGCTTGAATTGATCTTAGTATTTCAATATTCACAGGTATCAGTTCAGCCTGGAAAAGACAAGGCTCCGGGGAGATCTAATTGCTACCTTTCAGTACCCAAAGGGGCCTACAGGAAAGCTGGAGAGGGACTGTTTATGAGGGAGTGTAGTGATAGGACAGGGGTAATGGGTTTAAACTAAAAGAGGGGAGATTTAGATTAGATATTAGGAAGAAACTCTTTACTGTGATGATAGTGAGGCACTGGAACAGGCTGCCAGAGAGGTTGTGGACATCCCAGTACAAACTGGAACCCCTGATCCTTCCCAGTACAGACTGGAGCACGTTCTGCTATGTGCTGGCTTTGGCTGCCCCACATGCCCGTGGGGAGGGCTGCGCAGCTGGGCCTCACCTGCCCTTCTCCAGCCCAGAGCCCGCAGTACAGCCTGGAGCTGCGTCCTCCTTCCCTGCCTTCAAGCACAGACCCCCCAAGGCCTCTTCTCCAGGCCCCTCTCCCCTACCTGCTTTCTAGGGTCCAAAGCGCTGGCTGTAGCATCTTCTCCAGTGCCCAATGCCTCCTTTCCAGGGCCAAAATGCTCATTTTTGGGGCCCAAACCTGTCTTTTATTACCCACAGCCTTTTGTGAGGGCCCACAGTTTCATTCTTAGGGCCTGAACCCTCAAGGCGGAGCGAGTCGCCTGGCAACGCCTGCCAAAAAAAAAAAGGGAGAGCATCATCAGTGGATGATGGGGTTTGAGCCCCGTTCGTGGGACCACCGCGGCAGAGAGGAGCTGGCTGGCATGCCACCGTCCTCGCCGCTGCTCGTTTGCTCAGCATTGCCGGCCGAAGCACGGGAAAACCGTACGCGCGCGTCTCGTCACGCTCGCATGCGGTCCTTTACCTTTTTCCTCCCCAAATTCAGACTGTTTCTGTGTTCATAGGGAGAGTCTTCCACACGGTCGTTTTCGACATTTCATCCCAGATATTAATCTCGGAAGGATCGGTCCTGCAATAAATATTTTACATCGCAATCCGTGATTACGGGAACTGCTGCCGCCAAGTGCGTTAGCACCAGCAAGAGGACCAGGGGGGCCCGGGGAACCAAAGCTCAGCGTAAGCACCGGAGGTTTTGCTGGATGAGGAGTTTCGGGAGGCAAGCCTGTAGAACAACAGCTCCAGGCAAAGGCTCTTGCTGGCGTTTAGCCCTGGAGCGGGCTCCTAAGCCACTGCTGCTACAGGTCGTGCCTACACCACCTCTTTCTTAAATATGAGGATCTCCTGCTACCCTAAAGTCACTGATGATGCAAGTTTTGGGGGTTAAATGGGAGTTGTGCAGCCGCTCTGCGCAGGGGCAGAGCCCCGCCATCGTCTCCAGCAGCCCTGCCCAGAAATTTGATTTTCCCGCCGAGCGGACCGCTTTACCGAGGGACGCTCGATAAAGACGGTGCCAAACACCTTCAAACGAATCTTGCCGGGGGTCCTGGCGCTTGGTGGCACTTTACCTGTCGCTGCTTTGCTGTGGGATATCCAAGTCGCTGGTCTTCCCCACTTTCAGTTGAACCCAATTTGCAGCAGCAGCTTCCATCACCTTCTGGGACTCCTGACGGAAAAGGGACAAATCAAGTTCTCGGTCTTTAATCAAAGCGGAGATAAACTCAGCACCCAGTAAAGACGTTGCACGCTGTCCTCTCCTCCTGACCTGCGGCAGCTTTAGCTATTAGTGCAGCAGGGTGAAGACCTTTCACTCCAAATACTTTGGGGGGATTAAAAAACGCTATTATGAGTAAACCTTTCCGTAGTATTAATAATAATTAATAATAATAATAATAATCTTTATTATAGGACTCATTTTTAAAATTATACCTCTAGTCAAGTGTTAAGCTCACTGCTAATTTAGGATAAAAGGTTACGATGTGTGATCCAGGCTATTAGGATCCGTTTCTGTTTAGTTCTGATCTTGCCCCGACATTTAAAGACGAGCTGTGGCAGAAAGAGGCAATCTCACAGCCCGAGGGAGACGCCCGGCCCCGAGCACCCAGCAAGCTTCACCTCTTCTTCTTTGGCTTCATTTTTGGCATCGTCCAACTTCTTCTGCTTGCTTTCTGGCATAAGGTCATCCAGAAAGCTGAGCTCTCGCTTCGAGAAGCAGAAATCCATCACTTTCCGGACAAAAACGAGAGCCAAAACCTTCACGAATAAGAGGGAAGATGCAGCGAGGTCAGAGATGATGCCACAGCTCGCTCCGACGCTACAAACACCCCGACGCCGAGCAGCACCGGCTCTTACCATCATGGGGAAGATGATGGCGGCACGCGACACCTTGATGGCCCAGAGCAGGACGAGGCAGATCAGCTGGATCATGGTGAAGCAATGCACCTTTCGCAAGGGGACGTGCCGCAGGTAGATGAAATCCGGCTGGTGTTTCGCCGGCATCCCAAACAGCTTCAAGCGATCGAAGAACTGTAAAATAACAGTGAGAAGTTTCTGGCCCCGGGGAGACGCGGAGGGAGTGTTCAGGATCTCACTTGCAATGAGAAATCCTGGATCCCACCGCGTTCCTCTGCGAGCAGCACCCAATTTTCCCTCCGCTCCATCTATAAACCGGCTTGCCCGCGAGAGCTGCCCACCGAACTGCAATTATTCCCCGTTATTCTGTTCTCAGCGTTTCTCAGCACGCTGAATCCCCCAGCAAGGATTTCCACCAGCCACAGAAATCGCCTTCCCTTCGCGCTGAATTCCCCCATTTTCCCGTAACCTGCCCTGAACTTGCCCGGTCCTCCCGGCCCTATACACCTCCTGTGCCTCCTCCAATCTTTTTCTTACACAAAATATTTTGATCGCTTGCTTTCGGAGAGGGGTTTTTCCCCCCATGCCACTGCTTTTTTTACCTGCTTCTATAGAGATGAAATACCAGGGACCCAACACGCTGTAAAAGAGGCCGTACCTGAATTCCTCTGAGCGACGACACACCCATGTAGAGAAAGACGCCATAAAGCACAGGCATTGGTATAAACTCCAAAAATAAATACAGAAGTTAGTGCATTCTTGTTTTCAAATTGCATTTTCAGTATTACCGCTCTCTTCTACAGTCCCTGCCTAAAATTGCCTAAAGCCTTCCAGCTTCCACAGGGTTAGAGAAGTGTCGCATTTTAACCATCAGAGATTTTGTGCGTGCGAATGATTTAATGCTCTGCTTTAGGCTGAGCTTTTGAGTTACACTTCATCAGAATAATCCTGTTTTCCAGAAAGGTTGGAGGAAAATAGGTGATTTCGCCCATGCTACCATATGCCGCGTTCTGTGACGGTAGAAAAACATTTGTACGTGTTCTTGTGGCAACACGCAAGAGCAGCATGCCTCCTGTGAGCCTAGAGATGAGATTACTTTGTGGGAGGAACACGCAAGGAAGCCCACGGGGACGATTTCAGCGCGTTTAGCTACTGGGAACGGCTGTTCCGAGGCATCTGGGGGAACAAATTGCAACCGATAACATGCTGCCTGGTTGAAAGAGCAGAGGTACTGCTCTAAATACGCTTCATCGTAACCCATAAACACGGGTGGGCCTGAAAGACATCTGAAAATCCAAGCAGTTGGCTTGCTCGCTTGGCTCGAGCGTGCCAAACTGGGGTCTGAAGGGCTGGAAAGTGCAACCGAGGGTGGTTCCCACCACGGATCGAGCCCCAAGGTTTGGGATCACCTCCTCCTCTGCTCCACAGCTACTCAGGCCTGGAGAAAGGGGACTAGTTTTGCATAACCTCCAAAAAGCTCGCGGTTGTTGGGTGGTTTCCATTTTCCTCTTACCTTTAACACCGAAGTGAAGAAGACTGAGCAGCCCATGAGCACAAAGATCATCAAGCCAGTGACTCTCTGCTCTCGTATCCCCAGAAACTTGGGCTGTTCTCCTGGAGCTGAGCAGCCAGACTCCACTTTGAGGCTATTCACGTGGGTGATGGACAGGACGGTCGCAGCCACAAACCACGGCAGCCCCATCACGGAGCACACCCCCAGCATCACGGCCACCATGAAGAGGTCCAGGTGGTACCCGCATCCTTTCTGCGCGGAGCGAAACAAGAAACAGAGCATCTCACGGGACAAGAGCAAGGACAACGTCGCAAGTCAGACCCAAACAACCCTGTTTGAGCTCAAGTCGACGTCTTGAAAATTTAAAACACGAACTGGAAACAAATAAGGATGTATCCAGTCTTTGCGCAAGCACCTTGCATGACAATCCGGCAGCAGTTCAGACAAAGTGGATTTGGGGAGTTTGTATCTACTTCTCAACAAAAAAAAACCACCTTACTATTTTTCATTCATAAAGACATTTCTACCACTTGCGAGTAAGATATGACTCTCAGTTATCCCTGGCAGCACATCAAAATGATTCGTTCCCCAGCTGCTGCTGACATTTTAAAACAAAAGCGTGCTTCTACAACGCTCTAAGCTTAATATGCTCCTCCGAAAGATTGCTCATCTGAACTCCCCTGTTGTCGTTTGCTCCCTGTGTCATCATTAAGCCAGGAGACCATCTTGCCACGCTGCCTGACGTTGTTCCAAACCAATGCCTTCACAAGGCATTTGGAATTGGAGCTTCTCCCCGTACCTGCAGCCCAGAGCGGGTTGGGGATGGGGTTGTCTCCTGCAGCCCCTTACCTTCAGCCTGTGCTCCTTCCTGTTCACGATAAGAGCAGTGATCTGCTGGTCCATGAATATCAAGATGGTGCAAAGCAGAGCTGGGATGAGCGCAGCCACCACCGTCCACCAAGGGTTGGGTCCTGTGGGGCTGATGAACCACCCGCGGTCGTCTCTGGTAGGCTGCAACAAAGCACACACATCAGCCTCGTCTCCCAGCCCAGCTACTTCACCGGCTTGGATTTTCCCCTCCATCCCCGTGTCACAGCATCTCCCAGCCCTGGTTTCACGTCACCCCGGGGCTCAGCAGTGCCAGCATCCTCTTTGCAAGCACCTGTAGCTATTTCTCCTGCAGGTACCTAGTTTTGGGGCTGTCTTCTCATATCCAGGAGGAAACGATGCACTTGGAGGTGGAGGAGGAGATGGTCACACCACCAGCATCTCCTCCAGACTCAGCCCTGTCCTGCCCTGGTGAAACCCGCTCCGTGCCACAACACCCCCCCTACCTTGAACATATGGGGGATGTGGAGCTTCGGTGACGGGATCCCAGTCATGAAGTCAGTGAGCACCATGATGACGATGGTGAGGAAAACAGCAAAGTCACTTATTGTGGACCGCACCTGGGGCAAGAAACCAGAGCTGAAAGGGGCATCGCAAAGGGGGCCGCAACATGAGATGGAAAAATGAGAGACATCAACAACATTAAGGCTGGTTAACAAAATCCCACCACTCTGAGGACATGCAGCCAAATCCCTTGGTTAGCTACTGTTGCTGTGCTTGTCTCTGTGAGAGCTGGTGTCAGACAATAAAAAAAAAAAGAGTTTAATTAGGTGGAAGAGGGTTGTTTGAATTCAAACCTTAAGTAAAAAAAATATTAAAAAATAAGGAAGCAGATGGCTGCCACTGCAGCCACGCTCACAGCTAAAATGGGAATAAGGCGCACTGAGGCATCGTATGTTCCTCAAAAGGAAGAAAAAGTGTCTTTTCCTATGGCAGCTCCTCATTTGAACCAACTTTCCCCTTGAGCATAATGCACAGAAGGTTAAAAAAAAAAAAAAAAAAAAAGGCAAATAAACCCCCACAACTTTGGAAGACCTCTTTTCCCACTGCCTGAGCAAAATATCGCTCGGGGGCAGGTCGCGAGGCAGGTGGGAAACGCCACGGTCGTTTAGCACTCATGGAAACGAGGGAGGGACATCCAAGCTGCTGGAGAGTTTGGCCTTCAAGGTCAATGTTTCCCAGCTTGACCAAGCGGTGGCAAATACTGCTTAGCGCTCCGGGAAAGCCATTTTGGGAAATGAGTGTGGAGACTGCTGCCGGCCACCATCTTCTACCTACTCTGGTTGGGAAGTAACGGCTGCTTTTAAACTTCTTCAAGAAGCTCGACAGGACAAAGGTGGAGAAGAAGAGGATGCAGCACCAGAAGAGGACATTAGGCGCGTAGGGGCCATTGCGTCCACAGGCAGGTCCGTGAAACTCTCCATGCAAATACCGACATTCCTGGAGAAACAGAGCGTCAGGACACAAAGGTAGTGCACGTGCGGCAAGGAAACCTGGGATAACTCGGGGCTTTTGAGGATCTTGGTCCAAGATCCATGACCTTGTAACTGCTGCTGCTGCTGCTGCTGCTGACGGAGATTTATATTGAATGAGCAGCAGCTGAACAAGTGACACATCGAACCGCACAGAGGAGAGCGGAGAGGCGAGATGTGATGGGACACCATATCACAGACCCATGGCACATCCTCCGCTCGAATGGCAGGCAACCGTGGCTGAAGAAGACGCCAAGAGGGGAAGGAAACACTGGAAGTTCTTGGGGATAGAGAAAGAGGGAGCAGGGAAGGAGGGCTAAGACAACCGCGGAAGGAAAGGAGAAGAGACGAATCGTCCCTTCCCAGCGAAGGGCTCCCAGGACACGGCCAAGAGGGGATGAAGATGTCCTGAAGAGCCTCCCATCCTATGCCTGGGCTTTGCTTCCAGCAACAGCAGCCCGAGAGGCTGCTCAGACGTGCAAATTTATGCATGGACCTACAGACAGTGCTGAGTAAGCAAGCAAGGACTGGAGTTCTTAGGAACCAAGTAAGGAAGCTAAGGACTACCTTCAAGCAGGAACTTAAGTCCTCCAACTTCTACAAGAATCAAACCACCCACTTAACCTTGCTCCTGGTCAGAAAAATTGTCCTGCGACAGGGTCAAGGAGGACAGTTATTACCCACGATGTTGGGGGGACAAGGTGGACTCTCCTTCCCAGGACCAAGCGGGTTAAAACCACACGTTAGATTTAAAGAATGCCTTTGCAGAGCAGCACTAGCACAGTCTGAAGCCCCTCATCACCCGAAGGGCTCTGACTTTTGCAAAATGTGAACGCCCCTGGACCCCGCGGCCGCGGAAGTAGTGGCTTGGGGCACTTACAGTCACCGTGAGGTTTTCCCAGGCGATGCCAGACACGTTGATCTCGTTGCTCTCCCAGAAACGCAGGGTTGCCTTGCTGGGATGGCTTGGTGCCTCACACTTACAGCTGGGAGGAGAAAAGCCAAGACGAGGGTGAGGGAAAGGCAATGGAGGTGCAGCCCTGAGCTCCTGCCAAGGGGCAGCAGCCTTTTAGGAGGAAAAGAAAAACTCACTAGTAGACGGTGAGGAAGTCGAGCTTGCTGTGCATGTGCACAGGGTAGGTCTCTCGCAGGTGACTCAGCTTCTCCAGAGCCTCGTAGATGAAGATGATGCAGATGAGGGAGGCGAAGGCTTCTTCGGTGAAGCGGGTGATGTAGCACACCAAACAGCTGGCGTCGGTGGCCACCAGCACTATGCAGAAGAAGGCAGTCCACAGCCCGATGCAGGCCCGCAGAGAGAGATAGGAGAGCGCGTACTCCCTGGGAAACCAAAATCAAACAAAGGCTGGAAAGGCCAGGAAGAGGCGCCGAGCCGTGCCTTCCTTCGGGGAAAATCACGAGCAATTTAGGAGCACGTCAAGGCTGCAGATGGTAAATGCACTTTCCATGTCCTACTACAGACAGCCTTGGGGCTGCGGTGCAGGGTGCGGACCTGCAGGAGGAGAGGCCAATTATTTCATGATTGTTATTTAACAATTAGCTTGTGTTAAGGCCTTGGAGGCTAATTGAGGTCAGGGCCCTTTGTGGAAGGTGGTGTCCTCCCACATCACCCCCATGCCCTAACACCAAAACCCCGGCTGATTTTGCACCCAGTCACCTGCTACCAGCAAGCTGGGGCTGAAGAATAAATTGAATTGCAATCAGGGTGTCTCATCTCACATCAAACTCATCACAACACAAGGATCCCCATCCTTATGGCTTCTCCTCTTCCTGCTTCATTTTAACCCTAAAAACCCCAAACAACCTCATCCATCCTTCAGAGACCAAGGGCTCTTGCACCATCACATACTAAAGCAGCAGCGTGCAACGTCTGCGACACAGAAAACAACTGAAATCTAACAACTCTCACTGAGAAAAAGACGAGAAAAACATCTTTTCTCCACCAGTGCCTCCTGAAGGCTCTCGCGGCACTCGGCCGCGGCAGCCGGCCTTACTTGCAGAATTTGTAGAGGATCTTTTCGAACACGAGGACGGGTCCAGTGCTGCCGAGGATGGTGAGAGGTTGGCCAGCAAAGAGGGAATACACCACGCCGGTCATGGATGCGCCCAGCAGTGACTCCATGGCACTCTGTCCAGGGAAGAGGCAGCGGCGAGGAAATAAATCAATGGGAAAAAGAAGAAAAAACCCAAAGCAAATTCACTGCAGCGAAGATTTTGCATGAGTTTTGCGCTCCCCCACGCCACCCAAGAGAGCTGCTCACGATGTGGCCGTCGGTCGCCTCCCCCAGCAGTCCCCCGAAGGTGATGACAGGGGACATGCAGGCACAGAAGAGGAAGAGGAAGGACGCCAGACACTGCAGGCTCAGACCATCCCGAAAGTCGCTCCAGAACCACGGGGCTTTGCGCTTCACGTCCAGGATCAAACCTCCAAAGAGCCTGGAGGAAGGAAAAACAAATAGACTGTTTCCCTGCAAGACCACACAGAGGGGTTTTTGCTGCAGAAGGACAAGCCCAAGCAGACAGTAACCTTCATTGCTAACCAGCAGCAGTCTCCTTCGGCCGTTTTATACCCGGCAGAAACCAAGCAAGCACAAAAAACCCCTCCAACAAAAAGAAAAAGGACCAAACCTGAAAGCCCATCCCCTCTTACTGCAACTGTCCCTTGCTTGGAGAAGCAGCAGAGCTCTCCCTGGAGGTATTTACACAGCTGCTTCCACCCCAAATCAAGAAAATCTGTCTGCAGTGGTGCTGTGGCTGAGCCCAGCTGCCCAGATCTCACCTGCCCAGCCCAGGGGACCGAGCTGGTAATGTGAAGCCCCTTCACTGAACCAACTAACCCCAGAAAACTGCTACAAGGGAAGGTGCACGCTCCGATTCTAGAGGCAAAGAGAAAAAAAAAAAACAAACAACAAACCCCACAAACTATTAAAGCTCACACCTTCCCGTGCGCTCCAGTTCAGGACCACTGTGTTTCTCTGGCTTGCTGTGAGAAGCACTGTCATCGAGAGCTCCTGGCATCTTCCTTTTTCCCTGTTAAAAAGGAAATAAGCCAAAGCTATGGATTCGTAACCACTGGCTTGTTGGGCTTCTGGTCTGGGTATGTGACTGCGTCAAACTGGGACCTGGTGAATCTGGGTCCCAGAACAGCATCCCCGGCCGGCCGGCCGCCGGCCTGCCCGTCCCCCTCGCGCCTCCCTCCGCCGCAGCACCCACCTGCGAAGGGACGTTTTTCGGGGGCTCGATTCGGATCGATGGATCCCATTCTCCTGGCGGCAAGACCGTGACCTGATCCAGAAACTCGTCGATGCCGGCCACGAGGTCAGCCCGGTTCTCGGCTTTATAGGCAACGTCACGGAAAACCTGCCGACAGGAGACAACCTGCTCAGAGGACAACCCATCTCCGATGTCCTAAGCACTACAGTAAGCTCCTGGCTAAATGCAAGATCATTTTCCCCAAATTTCCTGCTTGTAATGGCAGGAAATATTCCCCCAAATGGAAAAATCTGTCCATCACGGTACTTGTAATCATGTCCTCCACGAGGTCCCCATCCCTCATGGCACACCATACCCTTTTGCTCAAAGCGGGGAAGTTTCACTGGCCCTGGCAACGCCACCACTGGGGACAGGGTGCTGGGGACCCCGGGGAGGTGCAGGATGCACACCGGGTGGGATTTCAACCTCCAAGAGGTGGGGTGATACAAATCCGTGCGTTTGCTTCGGCGTGTGAACGAGGGGTGGGCTATCTGGAGAGGTGTGGGCAGTTGGGAAGCAAATCCTCTTCCTCACTACTGCAGAGAGCTGAAGAAAACCAAAAATGACCCGGAATTCTCTCTTCTCGCACCTCATCCGTCATGATAGTAGCCATGGACCTGCCGATCTCATGGTACTGATGGGCTTTGCCTTCTGGTCCAAGCAAAACAAACAGGAACCTGGGCAAGAAAAACACAATGAGCGAGAAGAACGTGTCCTTGCTCAAAGGACACCCAAGGAAATCCCTGGGAGCCCCCAGCCCCGAGCGCAGCTCCAGAGGGGACACGTAGGCTCACAGACTCCGCCAGGAATTTGAAATTCACCAAAACCGATGGCAAATTTAATTTTTGGGCCAATTTTCATTAAAATTGGCCAAGGGGTTTGAAAGACACAGCAGGGAAGGGATGCGAGTGGGAGAAATGTCCTCGCTCCCCCTGCCCTTGTTCCCTTGGGACGCCAAACTGATGCATGCACCTTGATGTTCTTTCGTTGGGTGGGGGTTTTTTGAAATAAAATCTTTGTGCTTCTCGTTCAGACCTTGTTGGGATGGGAACTTCCGTCATGCCCGAGAGGAGGACAGCCGGGGTCAGGCGGACAAATGCCACGATGGGCTGGCGAAGGAAATCCAGCTCTCCTACGAGCACGTTGGATGCTTCAGCCCCGGTGGGAATTTTCTTCATGAAATGCAGCTGCGCCTAGGCACAACAAGCGATTTTCAGGCAAATACCCCAAAAGCAAAGCCCTCAGCACTCTGCAGCCAAATTTGCAAGACCAAATCTGGCCCTAAAGGCATAAGATAGCTACGAGCGTCTCACCTTGCTTAAGTCCATCGCGTTGCTCTCGTGGTTCACCCCATTTTTAGCTTCTGCAGTGGTAGGAGAAGGATGAGGGGTGAGTGTTTGGGCTGGTAGGAAAAAGAAAGACACTCAGAAAGACGGACAAGGAGCAATTGGGATGCTTCTCCTCTGCCAGGACAAGTCGAATGGGACCAGAGCCCTGCAGGAACCCTCACCTGGTGCCAAACCCTGCAGGAACCCTCACCTGGCTTGTCAAGGAGGTGCAGGTCTGACTGCTTCTTGCTCACATCAGCAAACGAGCGGACGATGGGAAGAAGGTTGTTTCTTTTCTTCTCATTCTGATGGTGATGCTTCTTCAGTAGGACTTCTCGAACTTTTGCCCGCACATGCTCGTCAAACTCCGTGGACTGGTCTTGCGGGCCCAGGATCATATCTGGGGATGGCAAAGGGAAACGAAGCCGTCAGAGCAGAAACCCCCCCAGGTCCCAAGCCCCGAAGCCCCCGGGGGAAGGCTGTGCCACGCAGGATCCCCTGACACAGGCCCAGCCTTGCTTAGCAAGACATTTTAATACAGTTCAGCCTTTGCAGCGAAAGCAAGAAGTTTCTTTTGCTAAAAAACACGAGCAAAGTGCTTATTCATCACTCTGCTAAGATAATTATTTCCCATTCGAAATAATGCAATTTTCTTGCCCCGTCTGGCCTTTCTGTCTGACTCTACACATTTAAAAAAAAAAATGGAAAAAACACACCAGAAAAAGCTGGTGTGACTGTTGCACGCCCAGCCTGCATCCAAAACCAACTTAAAAACACAGCGGGGTTTCTGGAAAAGGACGCGCCGTTGGGGCAGGGTTTGATTCGGGAGCGGAGGGCACCGCGGCAAACCGAGCTCGGCCGTTCCCGCAGAGACGCGGCGCCCGCGGTACCTGCAATCTCTTCGATGCTGTTGGCACAAATGTCCAGCAGCACCGTCCCGTTGATGATGCAACTCCTCAGCTCAGAGAGGCTGTGCAAGGACAGCGTGGCCACGTAGGGCTTGCTCCAGCGCTCGCCGCCGTCTTCCACGTCCTCCTCAAACTTCAGCCACCTGCGGACATCAGGCGCGATCAGCCCCATTGCGAGGAAACGGCCTCAGCTCCGCAACCCCTTTAACAGAGCTACAGGGCGGCGAGAGAAGGCTCCTCGCATCGGCACCTGCAAAAGCTTTGCCAAAGTCCCGGAGAGCGGAAAGCAGAGCCCGCGGGCGCTGCCGGCGAGGGGACTCCTCTCCCACCGCGGCCGGCAGCGGGGATTTACCTTGCCGTTTCCTTCCACTCGGCATCTTCACCCTCTTTCACGCAGATCTCATCCAGCTCGGTGAACAAGTCATGGGGAACGTGCTGCTCGTCCTCCTCGGTCCCGAGGATGAACTGCACTCGCTGGGACGGAGTGTCTGGGGGCAGAAGGCAAAGCCCCGTCCCGTTACCGTGCCCGAATACGGCCCGTCACGCTCATAGGCAAAGCGGGCATCGATCGGCACCATAAACATCGGGCTGGCCCCTCTGCCCTGGCTCTGTCCAGGCTTGCACAGAGCCCCAGAGAAGGAGAAGCATCTAATCCACCTCTGCATAAGGATGGGCATCTTCCCTTCCCCACAGTTCCATTTTTAAAGCCAGGATCCCTCTGAGGAAGGCGAGCCTAAATCCTTTATGCATTTAACTGTCTTAAAAAAAAATAAAAAAAAAAAAAAAAGAGAAGAAAGAGGAAAGTTTGGGAAAAGAGAGAGGGTCCTGCTAAATGATGCCGCTTTCCCTCGGAGGAACAGCAAGCCACTCAAACCGGCACGGGGACCTGCTTGCAGAAGACCCCAGCACCCACGTAGCCCCGAGGAGTTCAGTGAACGCTGCGGCGGGACTTACAGTGGTAGCCCTGCTCCGTCGGGGCAGAGTCCTTCTCCCGTTCCTCTTCCCGATGCTTCTGGCTGTGGGGACGGTGATGCCGCTGGCTTTGCCTCACCAGCGGCATCCGCACGCCCACGTACAGGGTCCGGTGGCCTGCGAAAAAGCGGCGTTTGCATCGTTCTCGATACCGCGGAGACACTTGACGCAGATGCTGCAATTAAATCAGTGCAGCCATCCCAGGAGGAAACATCAACTTCTCTTAATTTTCTTTTAACTGGATCCCTGAACGTCACAGACCTGCCCTTTTTTCCCAAGCCTATTTTACTCAAACTTTGCAACGAGAGAGCAACAACAAGTGATGGTTCCCGATCATCTAAAATGCCCTGAAAGTATCCAACCTCTTCTCAAAGTCCAGCTTCAGCTGGACAACGCTCAGAATTGCTCGTTGAGCAGCAACAAAAGGTAATTATTTTGAAAATCTTTGTATGGCGCAAGGCGACAAGAGAAGATCAAATCAGTCCCATGATAATGAACTCCAGAACAAAAAAAAAGAAAACCACAGCCCTGAGTCTGCAGCCGTCAAATTATGCTCCCGGCTTGGAGAGCCCCGTGGCTAAAACTCACACCATGGCCTCCACGGGGGCTTTCTCCCTCTGTTTAAAAGCCGTCACGTTAAAAAAGGTGAAAAGAACTGTGCTTATTTATTTAGAAGCACGCCACGTTTTGCTGCACGTGACGCGTACGCCAAGCAAGGGACGTCGCAGGGACTTTGTGCGACAGGAAAAGGCGCTGGGCTGGCGGCTCCTCTACCGGGATCTCAGCAGAGACTCACCTTCCAACTCCTCCTTCTCATAGTGAATATTGACGACGTTGCTCGTTCTTCCTTGGTCAATCACTGCCTCTTCGTCATCTCCCTGTTTAGAAAGGAGAAGGGAAAAGTTGTGCAGAGCTCCCTTACGTCCTCCCGGCCATCGTCCACCCCCGCGTCCACCCAAATCCACGAGCATCACGCCTCCGCGTGCCTCCTCCTCCAGGCACAGCCCTAAAAGCACGGACTTGGAGGAGGTTTCTCTTCCCATAACCCAATAAAACAGCCCGTAGCATCGTTCAAACACAAAAAAAAACCCCCAAAAAACCCCTCCGAGATTTGCACCCAGTTGCTCGATTTCTGAAACCGAAGTTTGAAGAAGAGCAAAACACCAAGAAAACTTGGGGAACTGTCAGGGCTGTTGGACGAAATTCAAGAAGCAAGAGCTACACCGGGCACTGGGAAACAGCCCAAAAGAACCAAACCCATAATTTAAAATAAAACTTCAAACGCTGCGCTGGCAGATGCTGCCCGTTGTACTAATAATGATGCATTAATCAAAAAGACTTAATTAAAAAAAAAAACAACAAACCCAAAGCCAGAAAATAAATAACTTGTTACGATTTAAGCTGCAAACACTAACGTGAAATCTGCTTTTTATCCCCCAAATTCCTGCTTCGACTGAACAGCATCACCTGCCACCGCGCAGCAGCGATGCTCAGGAAAGGCACCAGTTAATTTAACGAACAAGAGGAAGAAACGCTCCTGTCTGGAAACGAGTTTGCTGGTCCCCGAGTATTAATTTCAGAGCCGACCTGTTGCTAACTCCCCGCCAGCTCCCGGGACTCGCCCACGTAACCCGGCAGCCGGATTATCACGCGCCCGTGGCTTTCCTGTCCTCTCTCCGATGACGGCCTCCACCACCCTCCGTCCCCTCTTAGCAAAAATGCATCCTGCTCCCCTTTGGTTTTGCCAAAAAAAAAAAAAAATCCCCAAAAAAACCAACCCCAAGAAACTCCAAACCCCAAGCCGGGAAAAGGTATGGGATGAAAGGGCTTAATAAAATCGCTTTAAATTGCAATTTAAAAAAAAAAAATTACTGTTTAAAGAAAAAATCGCGGTTTCAAAAAAAAATCGCAGTTTTAAAAAAAAAAAAATCGCGATTTAAACGAAATCACAAGCTCGAGCGCATTAGGTGGGTGTTGGAGTGGGAATACACGGGGCGGTTTGGGAGTCAAACACCCCGCGGGTGACACAGGAAAGTCTCCGTCTCTCTTAGAAACCGTTTTGCCCCCGTACTCCGACCAACGACGCTGAACCTGCCGCCGGGAGCCCTCCCCGGCACAAAGCATCTCCCCCCTCCGCATCCCTCTGCGCTCCGGGGAAATGCCGACGGGATTTCGGGGAGAGGTTTCCAACCGTTTGGGGCGGGGTGGGGGGGCATCGGGGACGTTGGGCCCCTCGGCAGAGCCCCTACCTGTAACTCTTCCAGCAGCGTCATTTTGTAACCCTCGTCCTGGCTCATCCTGACGTCGGTCAGCGGTTTTGGGGTTTTGGGGATCAATCAAGGGGGGTTAGACCCCCCCCAGGACACCGCAGTAACCCTCACCGAGAGGAGCTCAGTGTCGCCCGCTGTGTACCAACTCCAGGTACACAAAAAGTGACCGTTTCTTGGAATCGGAATCTTGGGCATGGGCGGTTATTTAAAGCCACGCAACCCCAAAACTCATCCTGCTTGGAAAACTTAGTGGATGGGGAGAAACCAGCTCTGTTTTGAACCAAACCTACCCGGAGGAGAGAAATGGGGTGTAAACGCCGGGGCGAAAGGCATAAGCGGCGTTTTGGTGTGTTTCACAGCACAAGCTGCCAACATACGACTGAGGCGCAAACCCTTGGGAAAATACCCGTTACGGGGCGGCTCAGATCCCCCGCTGCTTTTATATTATTAAGTTTTAAAGCTTCAGGAGCAAACGTGGGAGGAAACGGGACAAGTGGGGACCTCCGGGTCCGTGGCGAGATGCTCCGAGCATCCCATCGCCCTTCCCCGGCCACCACAGCATCCCCGAAATCGCAGCGAGCCTCACACGGAGATGCCACCAAAGAATTTAAACCAGAGCAATGAAAGTGCGTGGTGACAGGCAAACAAAAGCCAAAGTTTCAGCAAATGAGGGGGGGTGGGGGGTGGCATTTTACTCCCCCTGAACTGCGAAGGCATCCAGCAAAGATAAAAAATGTACAACTCTAATTAATCTTTGAGTCTGCCGCTTCTTCCTCCTCACGGGGAGGACTCCTCTCATCGTTCCCCTGCTCCTACATGGAGCCTCTCCCACGGGCTACAGTCCTTCACGAACTGCTCCAGCGTGGTCTCTCCCACGGGGTGCAGACCTTCAGGAGCAAACTGCTCCAGCGTGGGTCCCCCACGGGGTCACAAGTCCTGCCAGCAAACCTGCTCCGGCGTGGGCTCCTCTCTCCACGGGTCCACAGGTCCTGCCAGCAACGTGATCCAGCGTGGGCTTCCCACAGGCCACGGCCTCCTTCAGGTGCCTCCACCTGCTCCGGCGTGGGGTCCTCCATGGGCTGCAGGTGGAATCTCTGCACCCCCTCATCCTTCCTCCACGGGCTGCAGGTGGAATCTCTGCACCCCCTCATCCTTCCTCCATGGGCTGCAGGGGGAATCTCTGCACCCCCTCATCCTTCCTCCATGGGCTGCAGGGGGAATCTCTGCACCCCCTCATCCTTCCTCCATGGGCTGCAGGGGGACAGCCTGCTTCACCATGGCCTTCACCATGGGCTGCAGGGGGATCTCTGCTCCGGTGCCTGGAGCACCTCCTGCCCCTCCTTCTGCACTGACCTGGGTGTCTGCAGAGTTTCTTACAGCTTCTCACTCCTCTCTCCCGCTGCAAAAGCTCTCTCTAACTGGTTTTTTTTCCTTCTTAAATATGTTCTCACAGAGGCGCTGATTGGCTCGGCCTTGGCCAGGGGCGGGTCCATCTCGGAGCCGGCTGCCATTGGCTCTGTCAGACACAGGGGAAGCTTCTGGCAGCTTCTCACAGAAGCCACCCCTGTAGCCCCCCCGCTACCAAAACCTTGCCACACAAACCCAACACATTTGGGCTGGGTGCTGAGCCCCGCTCCATGCCGGCAGCTGTGTGGGAGGAAAATCCTTTGGGGATCTTCTGCCGGGGGGAATTTGTGGAAGGGGGGGACCCCAATGTCAGCTCTCTGTCCTGGAGCTGGAGGAGGTTGATCTAAACCTCGGGGCGGCACCACGCTCCCTCCCTCCCTCCCTCCCTCCCAGGCATGAACCCACCACAGCCGAGCAAGGAGTAGGGCAAATAATATGGGATAGGATAGTGCGTATATATGATGGCGGGGACAACCCTGGCCTGGCTTGGCAGACCCTCCCGAGGCTGCAAATTATTTTTCTTTATTATTAGAGCTTTTCTGGAGGATGCTGCACACAGTAAAGTACTTTACAGGACACACCCCCCACTCTGGGCACCTCCCGCAGGGAGAATGCAGGATGCCACCATGTGCATTAAACCACATTTTCTTCCCCCATCCTTCTCTCCCGAGCAGATGGCAGTCGTACGAATCCCAAAGCGCCCAAAGCTTCGCCTCCAACATCAAGCGACACTCGGAAGGCACCTTCACCAGCGACTTCACCCGCTACCTGGACAAGATGAAGGCCAAGGACTTTGTGCACTGGCTCATCAACACCAAGCGGTACAGGTAAAAAGAGGAGAGGGGAAGGGGACCACGCTGGGAAATAACCTCCCACCACGCCACGATCCCAGTCGATAACGCAGTTTTAGAAGTTTTCTCTCCACCTGTTTTCTTATATTCGGCAGCTCCGCAAAGAGGTCCCCGAAGGAGGAGCCCCGTGGCGTCCCCTTCCCGGCCGCGTTCCCACCGCTCACGTAAGTCAGCCCAAACAGCAGACGTGGCCCATTAAAAACAAATAAAGGAATCATTTCAAAACGTAGCCACAAATCAGCGGGTGTGGTGCAAAGTCAGAGTCTGGCTTCCTACGCCTGACGCTGCTTCTCATTTTTGCTGGCTCACGGGGCTTCTCTGGTGTTTACTCGTAATAAAATAAAACAAGGAAAATTAAGCTGCTTTGGGGGAGAGTTGATAATTTACGATGGGAAGAGGCTGTTTTGTTCTTGCCGTGCTCCGTGCTGACGTTTTGCATTTCATTTCAGTCTCAACGCGGCGGGATCGTTTGCATTTACAGGGGATATTACCACGTTGCGGTCTCGTCGAAGCAAAGCATTTGCTCCTTTGCGAACGAGAAAATCCGCTGTTCCCAAGCTCCTAAACTGATGTTAGGGGGAGTTTCTAGTCCGTGAAACTGTTTGGTGGTTGTTTGCTTTTTATTTTGAAGGTACAATTAAACGGCAACATCAGCTTTCCAGCAGCATCAGCCTGGGGATAGTTGCACCCGTCCATCACTGCCAGCGATGGGATGCTCCACGGGAAGGATTTATCCATCACACGCAGCCGCATCAATCAATCCCTTCGGTGTTTCCCAGTCACCTCCTCCGAAAATTTGCACCCGCGGATCAGCCTTCCCTTCAAACCTGGATTTCTCCGGCTTCATTTTCTCTCTAACAGCTCCGAGGGCGCTGTAGATCCTGCGGCTTTCCCTAAACCGTAATAAAACCTTTGTTAAATCCGGCAGCCGGTTGGTGACGTCTCCAATGCTTCCGAGCATCCCATCGGGATCCCGCGCGCCGCTGGTCCCGGGGGATTTTGAGGCACCGGGCTCCGATCCCCGGCTTGGCTCAAGTGCCCCATTTTTCTCTCAATTCCTCAAGTTTTAGGTAAAAGGGTGATCGGGATGAACCTGCCTGACCCCACAGACCTGTGCCAGAGGGGATTTGGAAAGAAATTTAAAAAAAAAAAAAAAAAAAAAAGGAAGATAACTAGAACCTTTGGATTGAATGGTAATTAATTGTGTTGCAAATGGTCCAAAAAAAAGCCAAAATAGGCAGGGGGGAGGATCTGCTCACTCTGGAGGGGGCGACTTCTCTCCTGTACCAACACCTTCACCCCCCCAAGTCCCATTTCTGAACTCCCCGCACACCCCCGGTCTGGCAGAGGTGACGTGGGTGATGCTGCTGTCCCCTCCCTCCTGCAACACAGAGCTCATTGCCATCACTTGCATAGAGAAATTAAAAGAAATTTTTTTTTTTAAATTACATAAATCAATAAAACCCCAAACCCACTGATTTCAACTCTTTCCCCAATCGGTTGGTTCCTGACCCAACATCCCAGGGAGATGGATTTCCCCCAAATCAGCGCTGCCCACTCCAAACCCCCCCTTAAAAAGCTCCAAAGATGCCTCCAACTCCTCTCCTCCCTTTAAAAGACTCGGGAGTGGCACAGCAAGACACACGAGACTTTTATTATATTCTTTTCCCATTACGTTCAATGGGTGACAAGAGAAAAATCAGACAGACACGGCTCAGGCGGGTGGACCCGTCAGCCAACATCAACCCTTCACGGACGGGACCCACGAGACGGCGACACAGATTTATATTATTTGAGTTTCACAGAAGGAACCCAAAATCAATCAAAGAATAATTAAAACAAAACAAAAAAAAACCAAAACACACAAAGATTCAAAGTGATAAATAACACAGATTTGCTCGATGGATTCCAACCCCCTCCCCCGCTCAGTTTTATTTACAACACGGAGCATTTCCAAACTAGAGCATCTCTTACCATAAAATAAATATATTTCAGCATCTCCAAAATGAAAAAATAGTGTCTGTATTTCTAAATGGGGGAAAAAAATGAAATAAAATTTAAAAAAAGAAAAAGTGCCAGCACCTTATTTATTACCTTTTTACATCTTTTTTCCCCCCTTAGGGATTTCCATGCACCTACATTTTAGGAAACTTCTTTCGAAGGGGCTCCCGGGAGATCTGGGGAGCTGTTTTAAGGCACCAAAGATGAGGAAAACACCCAGCACCCATCCTGCATCGATGGCAAAGGGGCTTTGCTACCAACCAAAGCGTCACGGGTCACTTCAAGGATGGGGTTTTTTTTCAGTCAGAAAGCGATTCCAGGAACACCTTTGAGAGGGTTTTTTCCCCCCCTCGTATAATTTTCCTCTGCACAGGGCAATATTAAATCCTCCCAAAATAAGGAGCCGTCCCTGGGTTTCTGGTGTCTAATGGGGGCAGGCAGCCGGAGCGCTGGGTCTCCAGCCAGGCTGGGGGGTTCCAAACACCATTGAGATGACCCAGAGTCACGTTAGAAAGTAAGACATCAGCTTTCATTTAAATAAAAAAAAAGTTAAAAATGACAATAAATACAGAAAAAAGAAAAAAGAAAAATCTAGCCCTGTAAGTAGCCAAAGCTCCAAATGGAGAAGCTGGGGCGCGCCGAGGAAGCCTGGTTTGCTTTTTAAATAAGGAACTGCCCAGGCAGCTGCCAAATTTTCGCAGCCCCCCGAGGCCAGGGGAGATGCAGATCCCGGCGGAGCTGGCCCCAGCCCGCTCTTCGTTCAGCCCGGCCCCGTTTTCCTTCCCGGGTGGGTTTCTGTCTTTTCTTTCTTTCCGAGCCGAAGAGACGCCAGGCACGCGCAGGGAACAATCCCAGCCTCCGGCCCCTGCCAGGAGGGAGCCGAGTCCAGCCCTGCGCTCTCCTCTTACGGAAAAGAACAAGGACAAAAGAAAAACTGGCCGCTACGAGAAGCCAAATAATTTCATTTAGGGACAGGGCAGCAAGGGGACTGGTACCACAACCGCCCAGCTCCACGCCCATGCCCGTCACCGGCTTAACGCTTCTACCTCCACGGGAATTCAAGTTTATTTTCCAACTGGTGGAGAGCTCAGGGCTCTCCCCCACTGCGACCTTTTCTCCCTGGGGAGGGAGGGACGGCACGGGGGAGCAGCACAGGAAGGCAGCGTGGACGGGAGGTGCACGGAGGAAGAGCAGCGAGAAAACCCAGGCTTTGCACCTTTCCCTTCCTCCAAGCACACACACCCCCCTTTTTTTTTTTGGCCTCCCCTCCTTTTTGAAGAGCTAAACCAGTTTCCTCCCCCTCCACCGGTCACCCCGCCATGCCGGCAACCGTCAAACTACGGTTTGCAAAGCCCCATCCCGTAAAAGCGTCCGATTTTGGCCCTGCTCGGTGATGTGCCGCTCTCACCCTTACAGAGCCATTTCACATTTTCTTTTCCCCACCCGCACGTCACTTTGGGTCGGTTTGATGCACAAAACGGTTCCCGCGGCGGATGGGAGAAGCCGATGGCAGGAGGGTTCGTGCGCCCGTCCCAGCTGGGCGCGGGGCAGCGGCCGCAGCCGCCAAGAGCCTGGAGCAGGTGCTGAGCCCCCAGCAAGGTGCAGGGCTGCAAGGGGACCTTTTCTTCTGGGTTGTCCTCTCCTCCCAGGCTCCAGGGCCACCCGACTCGACCGCATGTGCCTGGGGTGACGCCGCAGCCCAAGGACCCCCCCAAAACGTGAAGGGGGCACGAGAACCGTCTCTGCTGAACAGCTTGTTCCTGCAAAGCGGCAGGGAGAGGGAGGAGGAGAAGGCAGCTTCCCGCTTTCCTCCCAGCTCGTCCCACCCTGCGAGAGAAAAGACTTTGCAAGGACAGGGCTGAAAAAAGAAAAAACAAAACAACCAACCCCTAGAGTCCCAGGGAGGTAAAAGGAAGGAAAGCGGAGGAACAACGGGGGGGGCAGCCCAGGGACGCAGAGCCCCAGGTCTCACCTGGCCTTTCCCAAAACCATACGCTGTATTCAAAGTATTCGATTTTAAGTGGTCCCTTATATTCGGTTTACGGCCAGGGGACAAGAAAGGGGCATTTCTGCATTTTGCAGCTTCCAGGCTGATGGCAGAGCCAAAGGAAAAGAAAATAAATACAATTAAAATAAAATTAAAATAAATAAAAATAAAAAAAAAAATAAAAAAATAAAATTAAAATAAAAGAAAAATAAAAGTCAAAAAGAAAATAAAAAGAAAATAAAAATGAAAATTAAAATAAAGTAAAATGCTGTAAAACTGGAGGGCAGGGAGCAAACGCTTTTCCTTCGCCTTAGCCCAACTGCTCGGACGCTCCTTAGGCTGCCCCGCCAGGGAGGACATCCCTCTCCTACCTGTAAGGGACGTAGGAGTGAACGAAAGCCTGGACCCCAAACCAGACCAAAAACCCGGCCGTGATAAAGAAGAAAACGGAGAAGGCGTCAAGTATAACAGAAAACTATTTGGAACATAAACATGAGTTTATATTTGGAAAAAAAAAGAGAAAGGAGAGGAGGAATTGGGTATTAAAAAAATAGCACTGAATGATAAAGCGCTAGCAGTCCCTCTACCACTACGCAACCGCAACAAACACACGCACGTACGCCCGGAGGCTCAACAACACCGAACTCCCATTGACCGTGATGTGCACCTCAGTTTGCTGGTCTAGAGATACTGAATGCCTGAAGCACACCAAGGATAACTGAAGACGTCTGCATGGCTTTCATGGGAATCCTCCAACTGGAAAAAAAAAAAGCAGTTTCTCCCCGTGTCCGCGTTGGCACATCCCTGAGTCACGTTCTCGCTCCTCTCCTTCAAAGTCAAGATTCCTAAACATAAAAACTGGGGAGGGGGAAGAATGGGAAAAAAAAAAAAAAGGGAGAGCATCATCAGTGGATGATGGGGTTTGAGCCCCGTTCGTGGGACCACCGCGGCAGAGAGGAGCTGGCTGGCGTGCCACCGTCCTCGCCGCTGCTCGTTTGCTCAGCATTGCTGGACGAAGCATGGGAAAACCGTACGCGCGCGTCTCGTCACGCTCGCATGCGGTCCTTTACCTTTTTCCTCCCCAAATTCAGACTGTTTCTGTGTTCATAGGGAGAGTCTTCCACACGGTCGTTTTCGACATTTCATCCCAGATATTAATCTCGGAAGGATCGGTCCTGCAATAAATATTTTACATCGCAATCCGTGATTACGGGAACTGCTGCCGCCAAGTGCGTTAGCACCAGCAAGAGGACCAGGGGGGCCCGGGGAACCAAAGCTCAGCGTAAGCACCGGAGGTTTTGCTGGATGAGGAGTTTCGGGAGGCAAGCCTGTAGAACAACAGCTCCAGGCAAAGGCTCTTGCTGGCGTTTAGCCCTGGAGCGGGCTCCTAAGCCACTGCTGCTACAGGTCGTGCCTACACCACCTCTTTCTTAAATATGAGGATCTCCTGCTACCCTAAAGTCACTGATGATGCAAGTTTTGGGGGTTAAATGGGAGTTGTGCAGCCGCTCTGCGCAGGGGCAGAGCCCCGCCATCGCCTCCGGCAGCCCTGCCCAGAAATTTGATTTTCCCGCCGAGCGGACCGCTTTACCGAGGGACGCTCGATAAAGACGGTGCCAAACACCTTCAAACGAATCTTGCCGGGGGTCCTGGCGCTTGGTGGCACTTTACCTGTCGCTGCTTTGCTGTGGGATATCCAAGTCGCTGGTCTTCCCCACTTTCAGTTGAACCCAATTTGCAGCAGCAGCTTCCATCACCTTCTGGGACTCCTGACGGAAAAGGGACAAATCAAGTTCTCGGTCTTTAATCAAAGCGGAGATAAACTCAGCACCCAGTAAAGACGTTGCACGCTGTCCTCTCCTCCTGACCTGCGGCAGCTTTAGCTATTAGTGCAGCAGGGTGAAGACCTTTCACTCCAAATACTTTGGGGGGATTAAAAAACGCTATTATGAGTAAACCTTTCCGTAGTATTAATAATAATTAATAATAATAATCTTTATTATAGGACTCATTTTTAAAATTATACCTCTAGTCAAGTGTTAAGCTCACTGCTAATTTAGGATAAAAGGTTACGATGTGTGATCCAGGCTATTAGGATCTGTTTCTGTTTAGTTCTGATCTTGCCCCGACATTTAAAGACGAGCTGTGGCAGAAAGAGGCAATCTCACAGCCCGAGGGAGACGCCCGGCCCCGAGCACCCAGCAAGCTTCACCTCTTCTTCTTTGGCTTCATTTTTGGCATCGTCCAACTTCTTCTGCTTGCTTTCTGGCATAAGGTCATCCAGAAAGCTGAGCTCTCGCTTCGAGAAGCAGAAATCCATCACTTTCCGGACAAAAACGAGAGCCAAAACCTTCACGAATAAGAGGGAAGGTGCAGCGAGGTCAGAGATGATGCCACAGCTCGCTCCGACGCTACAAACACCCCGACGCCGAGCAGCACCGGCTCTTACCATCATGGGGAAGATGATGGCGGCACGCGACACCTTGATGGCCCAGAGCAGGACGAGGCAGATCAGCTGGATCATGGTGAAGCAATGCACCTTTCGCAAGGGGACGTGCCGCAGGTAGATGAAATCCGGCTGGTGTTTCGCCGGCATCCCAAACAGCTTCAAGCGATCGAAGAACTGTAAAATAACAGTGAGAAGTTTCTGGCCCCGGGGAGACGCGGAGGGAGTGTTCAGGATCTCACTTGCAATGAGAAATCCTGGATCCCACCGCGTTCCTCTGCGAGCAGCACCCAATTTTCCCTCCGCTCCATCTATAAACCGGCTTGCCCGCGAGAGCTGCCCACCGAACTGCAATTATTCCCCGTTATTCTGTTCTCAGCGTTTCTCAGCACGCTGAATCCCCCAGCAAGGATTTCCACCAGCCACAGAAATCGCCTTCCCTTCGCGCTGAATTCCCCCATTTTCCTGTAACCTGCCCTGAACTTGCCCGGTCCTCCCGGCCCTATACACCTCCTGTGCCTCCTCCAATCTTTTTCTTACACAAAATATTTTGATCGCTTGCTTTCGGAGAGGGGTTTTTCCCCCCATGCCACTGCTTTTTTTACCTGCTTCTATAGAGATGAAATACCAGGGACCCAACACGCTGTAAAAGAGGCCGTACCTGAATTCCTCTGAGCGACGACACACCCATGTAGAGAAAGACGCCATAAAGCACAGGCATTGGTATAAACTCCAAAAATAAATACAGAAATTAGTGCATTCTTGTTTTCAAATTGCATTTTCAGTATTACCGCTCTCTTCTACAGTCCCTGCCTAAAATTGCCTAAAGCCTTCCAGCTTCCACAGGGTTAGAGAAGTGTCGCATTTTAACCATCAGAGATTTTGTGCGTGCGAATGATTTAATGCTCTGCTTTAGGCTGAGCTTTTGAGTTACACTTCATCAGAATAATCCTGTTTTCCAGAAAGGTTGGAGGAAAATAGGTGATTTCGCCCATGCTACCATATGCCGCGTTCTGCGACGGTAGAAAAACATTTGTACGTGTTCTTGTGGCAACACGCAAGAGCAGCGTGCCTCCTGTGAGCCTAGAGATGAGATTACTTTGTGGGAGGAACACGCAAGGAAGCCCACGGGGACGATTTCAGCGCGTTTAGCTACTGGGAACGGCTGTTCCGAGGCATCTGGGGGAACAAATTGCAACCGATAACATGCTGCCTGGTTGAAAGAGCAGAGGTACTGCTCTAAATACGCTTCATCGTAACCCATAAACACGGGTGGGCCTGAAAGACATCTGAAAATCCAAGCAGTTGGCTTGCTCGCTTGGCTCGAGCGTGCCAAACTGGGGTCTGAAGGGCTGGAAAGTGCAACCGAGGGTGGTTCCCACCACGGATCGAGCCCCAAGGTTTGGGATCACCTCCTCCTCTGCTCCACAGCTACTCAGGCCTGGAGAAAGGGGACTAGTTTTGCATAACCTCCAAAAAGCTCGCGGTTGTTGGGTGGTTTCCATTTTCCTCTTACCTTTAACACCGAAGTGAAGAAGACTGAGCAGCCCATGAGCACAAAGATCATCAAGCCAGTGACTCTCTGCTCTCGTATCCCCAGAAACTTGGGCTGTTCTCCTGGAGCTGAGCAGCCAGACTCTACTTTGAGGCTATTCACGTGGGTGATGGACAGGACGGTCGCAGCCACAAACCACGGCAGCCCCATCACGGAGCACACCCCCAGCATCACGGCCACCATGAAGAGGTCCAGGTGGTACCCGCATCCTTTCTGCGCGGAGCGAAACAAGAAACAGAGCATCTCACGGGACAAGAGCAAGGACAACGTCGCAAGTCAGACCCAAACAACCCTGTTTGAGCTCAAGTCGACGTCTTGAAAATTTAAAACACGAACTGGAAACAAATAAGGATGTATCCAGTCTTTGCGCAAGCACCTTGCATGACAATCCGGCAGCACTTCAGACAAAGTGGATTTGGGGAGTTTGTATCTACTTCTCAACAAAAAAAACCCACCTTACTATTTTTCATTCATAAAGACATTTCTACCACTTGCGAGTAAGATATGACTCTCAGTTATCCCTGGCAGCACATCAAAATGATTCGTTCCCCAGCTGCTGCTGACATTTTAAAACAAAAGCGCGCTTCTACAACGCTCTAAGCTTAATATGCTCCTCCGAAAGATTGCTCATCTGAACTCCCCTGTTGTCGTTTGCTCCCTGTGTCATCATTAAGCCAGGAGACCATCTTGCCACGCTGCCTGACGTTGTTCCAAACCAATGCCTTCACAAGGCATTTGGAATTGGAGCTTCTCCCCGTACCTGCAGCCCAGAGCGGGTTGCGGATGGGGTTGTCTCCTGCAGCCCCTTACCCTCAGCCTGTGCTCCTTCCTGTTCACGATAAGAGCCGTGATCTGCTGGTCCATGAATATCAAGATGGTGCAAAGCAGAGCTGGGATGAGCGCAGCCACCACCGTCCACCAAGGGTTGGGTCCTATGGGGTTGATGAACCACCCGCGGTCGTCTCTGGTAGGCTGCAACAAAGCACACACATCAGCCTCGTCTCCCAGCCCAGCTACTTCACCGGCTTGGATTTTCCCCTCCATCCCCGTGTCACAGCATCTCCCAGCCCTGGTTTCACGTCACCCCGGGGCTCAGCAGTGCCAGCATCCTCTTTGCAAGCACCTGTAGCTATTTCTCCTGCAGGTACCTAGTTTTGGGGCTGTCTTCTCATTTCCAGGAGGAAACGATGCACTTGGAGGTGGAGGAGGAGATGGTCACACCACCAGCATCTCCTCCAGACTCAGCCCTGTCCTGCCCCGGTGAAACCCGCTCCGTGCCACAACACCCCCCCTACCTTGAACGTATGGGGGATGTGGAGCTTCGGTGACGGGATCCCAGTCATGAAGTCAGTGAGCACCATGATGACGATGGTGAGGAAAACAGCAAAGTCACTTATTGTGGACCGCACCTGGGGCAAGAAACCAGAGCTGAAAGGGGCATCGCAAAGGGGGCCGCAACATGAGATGGAAAAATGAGAGACATCAACAACATTAAGGCTGGTTAACAAAATCCCACCACTCTGAGGACATGCAGCCAAATCCCTTGGTTAGCTACTGTTGCTGTGCTTGTCTCTGTGAGAGCTGGTGTCAGACAAGAAAAAAAAAGAGTTTAATTAGGTGGAAGAGGGTTGTTTGAATTCAAACCTTAAGTAAAAAAAAAAATTAAAAAATAAGGAAGCAGATGGCTGCCACTGCAGCCACGCTCACAGCTAAAATGGGAATAAGGCGCACTGAGGCATCGTATGTTCCTCAAAAGGAAGAAAAAGTGTCTTTTCCTATGGCAGCTCCTCATTTGAACCAACTTTCCCCTTGAGCATAATGCACAGAAGGTTAAAAAAAAAAAAAAAAAAAAAGGCAAATAAACCCACACAACTTTGGAAGACCTCTTTTCCCACTGCCTGAGCAAAATATCGCTCGGGGGCAGGTCGCGAGGCAGGTGGGAAACGCCACGGTCGTTTAGCACTCATGGAAACGAGGGAGGGACATCCAAGCTGCTGGAGAGTTTGGCCTTCAAGGTCAATGTTTCCCAGCTTGACCAAGCGGTGGCAAATACTGCTTAGCGCTCCGGGAAAGCCATTTTGGGAAATGAGTGTGGAGACTGCTGCCGGCCACCATCTTCTACCTACTCTGGTTGGGAAGTAACGGCTGCTTTTAAACTTCTTCAAGAAGCTCGACAGGACAAAGGTGGAGAAGAAGAGGATGCAGCACCAGAAGAGGACATTAGGCGCGTAGGGGCCATTGCGTCCACAGGCAGGTCCGTGAAACTCTCCATGCAAATACCGACATTCCTGGAGAAACAGAGCGTCAGGACACAAAGGTAGTGCACGTGCGGCAAGGAAACCTGGGATAACTCGGGGCTTTTGAGGATCTTGGTCCAAGATCCATGACCTTGTAACTGCTGCTGCTGCTGCTGCTGCTGACGGAGATTTATATTGAATGAGCAGCAGCTGAACAAGTGACACATCGAACCGCACAGAGGAGAGCGGAGAGGCGAGATGTGATGGGACACCATATCACAGACCCATGGCACATCCTCCGCTCGAATGGCAGGCAACCGTGGCTGAAGAAGACGCCAAGAGGGGAAGGAAACACTGGAAGTTCTTGGGGATAGAGAAAGAGGGAGCAGGGAAGGAGGGCTAAGACAACCGCGGAAGGAAAGGAGAAGAGACGAATCGTCCCTTCCCAGCGAAGGGCTCCCAGGACACGGCCAAGAGGGGATGAAGATGTCCTGAAGAGCCTCCCATCCTATGCCTGGGCTTTGCTTCCAGCAACAGCAGCCCGAGAGGCTGCTCAGACGTGCAAATTTATGCATGGACCTACAGACAGTGCTGAGTAAGCAAGCAAGGACTGGAGTTCTTAGGAACCAAGTAAGGAAGCTAAGGACTACCTTCAAGCAGGAACTTAAGTCCTCCAACTTCTACAAGAATCAAACCACCCACTTAACCTTGCTCCTGGTCAGAAAAATTGTCCTGCGACAGGGTCAAGGAGGACAGTTATTACCCACGATGTTGGGGGGACAAGGTGGACTCTCCTTCCCAGGACCAAGCGGGTTAAAACCACACGTTAGATTTAAAGAATGCCTTTGCAGAGCAGCACTAGCACAGTCTGAAGCCCCTCATCACCCGAAGGGCTCTGACTTTTGCAAAATGTGAACGCCCCTGGACCCCGCGGCCGCGGAAGTAGTGGCTTGGGGCACTTACAGTCACCGTGAGGTTTTCCCAGGCGATGCCAGACACGTTGATCTCGTTGCTCTCCCAGAAACGCAGGGTTGCGTTGCTGGGATGGCTTGGTGCCTCACACTTACAGCTGGGAGGAGAAAAGCCAAGACGAGGGTGAGGGAAAGGCAATGGAGGTGCAGCCCTGAGCTCCTGCCAAGGGGCAGCAGCCTTTTAGGAGGAAAAGAAAAACTCACTAGTAGACGGTGAGGAAGTCGAGCTTGCTGTGCATGTGCACAGGGTAGGTCTCTCGCAGGTGACTCAGCTTCTCCAGAGCCTCGTAGATGAAGATGATGCAGATGAGGGAGGCGAAGGCTTCTTCGGTGAAGCGGGTGATGTAGCACACCAAACAGCTGGCGTCGGTGGCCACCAGCACTATGCAGAAGAAGGCAGTCCACAGCCCGATGCAGGCCCGCAGAGAGAGATAGGAGAGCGCGTACTCCCTGGGAAACCAAAATCAAACAAAGGCTGGAAAGGCCAGGAAGAGGCGCCGAGCCGTGCCTTCCTTCGGGGAAAATCACGAGCAATTTAGGAGCACGTCAAGGCTGCAGGTGGTAAATGCACTTTCCATGTCCTACTACAGACAGCCTTGGGGCTGCGGTGCAGGGTGCAGACCTGCAGGAGGAGAGGCCAATTATTTCATGATTGTTATTTAACAATTAGCTTGTGTTAAGGCCTTGGAGGCTAATTGAGGTCAGGGCCCTTTGTGGAAGGTGGTGTCCTCCCACATCACCCCCATGCCCTAACACCAAAACCCCGGCTGATTTTGCACCCAGTCACCTGCTACCAGCAAGCTGGGGCTGAAGAATAAATTGAATTGCAATCAGGGTGTCTCATCTCACATCAAACTCATCACAACACAAGGATCCCCATCCTTATGGCTTCTCCTCTTCCTGCTTCATTTTAACCCTAAAACCCCCAAACAACCTCATCCATCCTTCAGAGACCAAGGGCTCTTGCACCATCACATACTAAAGCAGCAGCGTGCAACGTCTGCGACACAGAAAACAACTGAAATCTAACAACTCTCACTGAGAAAAAGACAAGAAAAACATCTTTTCTCCACCAGTGCCTCCTGAAGGCTCTCGCGGCACTCGGCCGCGGCAGCCGGCCTTACTTGCAGAATTTGTAGAGGATCTTTTCGAACACGAGGACGGGTCCAGTGCTGCCGAGGATGGTGAGAGGTTGGCCAGCAAAGAGGGAATACACCACGCCGGTCATGGATGCGCCCAGCAGTGACTCCATGGCACTCTGTCCAGGGAAGAGGCAGCAGCGAGGAAATAAATCAATGGGAAAAAGAAGAAAAAACCCAAAGCAAATTCACTGCAGCGAAGATTTTGCATGAGTTTTGCGCTCCCCCACGCCACCCAAGAGAGCTGCTCACGATGTGGCCGTCGGTCGCCTCCCCCAGCAGTCCCCCGAAGGTGATGACAGGGGACATGCAGGCACAGAAGAGGAAGAGGAAGGACGCCAGACACTGCAGGCTCAGACCATCCCGAAAGTCGCTCCAGAACCACGGGGCTTTGCGCTTCACGTCCAGGATCAAACCTCCAAAGAGCCTGGAGGAAGGAAAAACAAATAGACTGTTTCCCTGCAAGACCACACAGAGGGGTTTTTGCTGCAGAAGGACAAGCCCAAGCAGACAGTAACCTTCATTGCTAACCAGCAGCAGTCTCCTTCGGCCGTTTTATACCCGGCAGAAACCAAGCAAGCACAAAAACCCCCTCCAACAAAAAGAAAAAGGACCAAACCTGAAAGCCCATCCCCTCTTACTGCAACTGTCCCTTGCTTGGAGAAGCAGCAGAGCTCTCCCTGGAGGTATTTACACAGCTGCTTCCACCCCAAATCAAGAAAATCTGTCTGCAGTGGTGCTGTGGCTGAGCCCAGCTGCCCAGATCTCACCTGCCCAGCCCAGGGGACCGAGCTGGTAATGTGAAGCCCCTTCACTGAACCAACTAACCCCAGAAAACTGCTACAAGGGAAGGTGCACGCTCCGATTCTAGAGGCAAAGAGAAAAAAAAAAAACAAACAACAAACCCCACAAACTATTAAAGCTCACACCTTCCCGTGCGCTCCAGTTCAGGACCACTGTGTTTCTCTGGCTTGCTGTGAGAAGCACTGTCATCGAGAGCTCCTGGCATCTTCCTTTTTCCCTGTTAAAAAGGAAATAAGCCAAAGCTATGGATTCGTAACCACTGGCTTGTTGGGCTTCTGGTCTGGGTATGTGACTGCGTCAAACTGGGACCTGGTGAATCTGGGTCCCAGAACAGCATCCCCGGCCGGCCGGCCGCCGGCCTGCCCGTCCCCCTCGCGCCTCCCTCCGCCGCAGCACCCACCTGCGAAGGGACGTTTTTCGGGGGCTCGATTCGGATCGATGGATCCCATTCTCCTGGCGGCAAGACCGTGACCTGATCCAGAAACTCGTCGATGCCGGCCACGAGGTCAGCCCGGTTCTCGGCTTTATAGGCAACGTCACAGAAAACCTGCCGACAGGAGACAACCTGCTCAGAGGACAACCCATCTCCGATGTCCTAAGCACTACAGTAAGCTCCTGGCTAAATGCAAGATCATTTTCCCCAAATTTCCTGCTTGTAATGGCAGGAAATATTCCCCCAAATGGAAAAATCTGTCCATCACGGTACTTGTAATCATGTCCTCCACGAGGTCCCCATCCCTCATGGCACACCATACCCTTTTGCTTAAAGCGGGGAAGTTTCACTGGCCCTGGCAATGCCACCACTGGGGACAGGGTGCTGGGGACCCCGGGGAGGTGCAGGATGCACACCGGGTGGGATTTCAACCTCCAAGAGGTGGGGTGATACAAATCCGTGCGTTTGCTTCGGCGTGTGAACGAGGGGTGGGCTATCTGGAGAGGTGTGGGCAGTTGGGAAGCAAATCCTCTTCCTCACTACTGCAGAGAGCTGAAGAAAACCAAAAATGACCCGGAATTCTCTCTTCTCGCACCTCATCCGTCATGATAGTAGCCATGGACCTGCCGATCTCATGGTACTGATGGGCTTTGCCTTCTGGTCCAAGCAAAACAAACAGGAACCTGGGCAAGAAAAACACAATGAGCGAGAAGAACGTGTCCTTGCTCAAAGGACACCCAAGGAAATCCCTGGGAGCCCCCAGCCCCGAGCGCAGCTCCAGAGGGGACACGTAGGCTCACCGACTCCGCCAGGAATTTGAAATTCACCAAAACCGATGGCAAATTTAATTTTTGGGCCAATTTTCATTAAAATTGGCCAAGGGGTTTGAAAGACACAGCAGGGAAGGGATGCGAGTGGGAGAAATGTCCTCGCTCCCCCTGCCCTTGTTCCCTTGGGACGCCAAACTGATGCATGCACCTTGATGTTCTTTCGTTGGGTGGGGGTTTTTTGAAATAAAATCTTTGTGCTTCTCGTTCAGACCTTGTTGGGATGGGAACTTCCGTCAGGCCCGAGAGGAGGACAGCCGGGGTCAGGCGGACAAATGCCACGATGGGCTGGCGAAGGAAATCCAGCTCTCCTATGAGCACGTTGGATGCTTCAGCCCCGGTGGGAATTTTCTTCATGAAATGCAGCTGCGCCTAGGCACAACAAGCGATTTTCAGGCAAATACCCCAAAAGCAAAGCCCTCAGCACTCTGCAGCCAAATTTGCAAGACCAAATCTGGCCCTAAAGGCATAAGATAGCTACGAGCGTCTCACCTTGCTTAAGTCCATCGCGTTGCTCTCGTGGTTCACCCCATTTTTAGCTTCTGCAGTGGTAGGAGAAGGATGCGGGGTGAGTGTTTGGGCTGGTAGGAAAAAGAAAGACACTCAGAAAGACGGACAAGGAGCAATTGGGATGCTTCTCCTCTGCCAGGACAAGTCGAATGGGACCAGAGCCCTGCAGGAACCCTCACCTGGTGCCAAACCCTGCAGGAACCCTCACCTGGCTTGTCAAGGAGGTGCAGGTCTGACTGCTTCTTGCTCACATCAGCAAACGAGCGGACGATGGGAAGAAGGTTGTTTCTTTTCTTCTCATTCTGATGGTGATGCTTCTTCAGTAGGACTTCTCGAACTTTTGCCCGCACGTGCTCGTCAAACTCCGTGGACTGGTCTTGCGGGCCCAGGATCATATCTGGGGATGGCAAAGGGAAACGAAGCCGTCAGAGCAGAAACCCCCCCCAGGTCCCAAGCCCCGAAGCCCCCGGGGGAAGGCTGTGCCACGCAGGATCCCCTGACACAGGCCCAGCCTTGCTTAGCAAGACATTTTAATACAGTTCAGCCTTTGCAGCGAAAGCAAGAAGTTTCTTTTGCTAAAAAACACGAGCAAAGTGCTTATTCATCACTCTGCTAAGATAATTATTTCCCATTCGAAATAATGCAATTTTCTTGCCCCGTCTGGCCTTTCTGTCTGACTCTACACATTCAAAAAAAAAAAATGGAAAAAACACACCAGAAAAAGCTGGTGTGACTGTTGCACGCCCAGCCTGCATCCAAAACCAACTTAAAAACACAGCGGGGTTTCTGGAAAAGGACGCGCCGTTGGGGCAGGGTTTGATTCGGGAGCGGAGGGCACCGCGGCAAACCGAGCTCGGCCGTTCCCGCAGAGACGCGGCGCCCGCGGTACCTGCAATCTCTTCGATGCTGTTGGCACAAATGTCCAGCAGCACCGTCCCGTTGATGATGCAACTCCTCAGCTCAGAGAGGCTGTGCAAGGACAGCGTGGCCACGTAGGGCTTGCTCCAGCGCTCACCACCGTTTTCCACGTCCTCCTCAAACTTCAGCCACCTGCGGACATCAGGCGCGATCAGCCCCATTGCGAGGAAACGGCCTCAGCTCCGCAACCCCTTTAACAGAGCTACAGGGCGGCGAGAGAAGGCTCCTCGCATCGGCACCTGCAAAAGCTTTGCCAAAGTCCCGGAGAGCGGAAAGCAGAGCCCGCGGGTGCTGCCGGCGAGGGGACTCCTCTCCCACCGCGGCCGGCAGCGGGGATTTACCTTGCCGTTTCCTTCCACTCGGCATCTTCACCCTCTTTCACGCAGATCTCATCCAGCTCGGTGAACAAGTCATGGGGAACGTGCTGCTCGTCCTCCTCGGTCCCGAGGATGAACTGCACTCGCTGGGACGGAGTGTCTGGGGGCAGAAGGCAAAGCCCCGTCCCGTTACCGTGCCCGAATACGGCCCGTCACGCTCATAGGCAAAGCGGGCATCGATCGGCACCATAAACATCGGGCTGGCCCCTCTGCCCTGGCTCTGTCCAGGCTTGCACAGAGCCCCAGAGAAGGAGAAGCATCTAATCCACCTCTGCATAAGCATGGGCACCTTCCCTTCCCCACAGTTCCATTTTTAAAGCCAGGATCCCTCTGAGGAAGGCAAGCCTAAATCCTTTATGCATTTAACTGTCTTAAAAAAATAAAAAAATAAAAATAAAAAAAAAAGAGAAGAAAGAGGAAAGTTTGGGAAAAGAGAGAGGGTCCTGCTAAATGATGCCGCTTTCCCTCGGAAGAACAGCAAGCCACTCAAACCGGCACGGGGACCTGCTTGCAGAAGACCCCAGCACCCACGTAGCCCCGAGGAGTTCAGTGAACGCTGCGGCGGGACTTACAGTGGTAGCCCTGCTCCGTCGGGGCAGAGTCCTTCTCCCGTTCCCGTTCCCGATGCTTCTGGCTGTGGGGACGGTGATGCCGCTGGCTTTGCCTCACCAGCGGCATCCGCACGCCCACGTACAGGGTCCGGTGGCCTGCGAAAAAGCGGCGTTTGCATCGTTCTCGATACCGCGGAGACGCTTGACGCAGATGCCGCAATTAAATCAGTGCAGCCACCCCAGGAGGAAACACCAACTTCTCTTAATTTTCTTTTAACTGGATCCCTGAACGTCACAGACCTGCCCTTTTTTCCCAAGCCTATTTTACTCAAACTTTGCAACGAGAGAGCAACAACAAGTGATGGTTCCCGATCATCTAAAATGCCAAGCAAGGGACGTCGCAGGGACTTTGTGCGACAGGAAAAGGCGCTGGGCTGGCGGCTCCTCTACCGGGATCTCAGCAGAGACTCACCTTCCAACTCCTCCTTCTCATAGTGAATATTGACGACGTTGCTCGTTCTTCCTTGGTCAATCGCTGCCTCTTCGTCATCTCCCTGTTTAGAAAGGAGAAGGGAAAAGTTGCGCAGAGCTCCCTTACGTCCTCCCGGCCATCGTCCACCCCCGCGTCCACCCAAATCCACGAGCATCACGCCTCCGCGTGCCTCCTCCTCCAGGCACAGCCCTAAAAGCACGGACTTGGAGGAGGTTTCTCTTCCCATAACCCAATAAAACAGCCCGTAGCATCGTTCAAACACAAAAAAAAAAACCCAAAAAAACCCTCCAAGATTCGCACCCAGTTGCTCGATTTCTGAAACCGAAGTTTGAAGAAGAGCAAAATACCAAGAAAACTTGGGGACCTGGCAGGGCTGTTGGACGAAATTCAAGAAGCAAGAGCTACACCGTGCACTGGGAAACAGCCCAAAAGAACCAAACCCATAATTTAAAATAAAACTTCAAACGCTGCGCTGGCATATGCTGCCCGTCGTACTAATGATGATGCATTAATCACAAAGACTTACTTAAAAAAAAAAAAAAAAAACAAACCCAAAGCCAGAGAATAAATAACTTGTTACGATTTAAGCTGCAAACACTAACGTGAAATCTGCTTTTTATCCCCCAAATTTCTGCTTCGACTGAACAGCATCACCTGCCACCGCGCGGCAGCGATGCTCGGGAAAGGCACCGGTTAATTTAACGACCAAGAGGAAGAAACGCTCCTGTCTGGAAACGAGTTTGCTGGTCCCCGAGTATTAATTTCAGAGCCGACCTGTTGCTAACTCCCCGCCAGCTCCCGGGACTCGCCCACGTAACCCGGCAGCCGGATTATCACGCGCCCGTGGCTTTCCTGTCCTCTCTCCGATGACGGCCTCCACCACCCTCCGTCCCCTCTTAGCAAAAATGCATCCTGCTCCCCTTTGGTTTTGCCAAAAAAAAAAAAAAATCCCCAAAAAAACCAACCCCAAGAAACTCCAAACCCCAAGCCGGGAAAAGGTATGGGATGAAAGGGCTTAATAAAATCGCTTTAAATTGCAATTTAAAAAAAAAATCGCTGTTTAAAGAAAAAAATCGCGGTTTCAAAAAAAAATCGCAGTTTTAAAAAAAAAAAAATCGCGATTTAAACGAAATCACAAGCTCGAGCGCATTAGGTGGGTGTTGGAGTGGGAATACATGGGGCGGTTTGGGAGTCAAACACCCCGCGGGTGACACAGGAAAGTCTCCGTCTCTCTTAGAAACCGTTTTGCCCCCGTACTCCGACCAACGACGCTGAACCTGCCGCCGGGAGCCCTCCCCGGCACAAAGCATCTCCCCCCTCCGCATCCCTCTGCGCTCCGGGGAAATGCCGACGGGATTTCGGGGAGAGGTTTCCAACCGTTTGGGGCGGGGTGGGGGGGCCATCGGGGACGTTGGGCCCCTCGGCAGAGCCCCTACCTGTAACTCTTCCAGCAGCGTCATTTTGTAACCCTCGTCCTGGCTCATCCTGACGTCGGTCAGCGGTTTTGGGGTTTTGGGGATCAATCAAGGGGGGTTAGACCCCCCCCAGGACACCGCAGTAACCCTCACCGAGAGGAGCTCAGTGTCGCCCGCTGTGTACCAACTCCAGGTACACAAAAAGTGACCGTTTCTTGGAATCGGAATCTTGGGCATGGGCGGTTATTTAAAGCCACGCAACCCCAAAACTCATCCTGCTTGGAAAACTTAGTGGATGGGGAGAAACCAGCTCTGTTTTGAACCAAACCTACCCGGAGGAGAGAAATGGGGTGTAAACGCCGGGGCGAAAGGCATAAGCGGCGTTTTGGTGTGTTTCACAGCACAAGCTGCCAACATACGACTGAGGCGCAAACCCTTGGGAAAATACCCGTTACGGGGCGGCTCAGATCCCCCGCTGCTTTTATATTATTAAGTTTTAAAGCTTCAGGAGGAAACGTAGGAGGAAACGGGACAAGTGGGGACCTCCGGGTCCGTGGCGAGATGCTCCGAGCATCTCATCGCCCTTCCCCGGCCACCACAGCATCCCCAAAATCGCAGCGAGCCTCACACGGAGATGCCACCAAAGAATTTAAACCAGAGCACTGAAAGTGCGTGGTGATAGGCAAACAAAAGCCAAAGTTTCAGCAAATGAGGGGGGGGGTGGGGGGTGGCATTTTACTCCCCCTGAAGTGCTAAGGCATCCAGCAAAGATAAAAAATGTACAACTCTAATTAATCTTTGAGTCTGCCGCTTCTTCCTCCTCACGGGGAGGACTCCTCTCATCGTTCCCCTGCTCCTACATGGAGCCTCTCCCACGGGCTACAGTCCTTCACGAACTGCTCCAGCGTGGTCTCTCCCACGGGGTGCAGACCTTCAGGAGCAAACTGCTCCAGCGTGGGTCCCCCACAGGGTCACAAGTCCTGCCAGCAAACCTGCTCCGGCGTGGGCTCCTCTCTCCATGGGTCCACAGGTCCTGCCAGCAACTTGATCCAGTGTGGGCTTCCCACGGGCCACGGCCTCCTTCAGGTCCCTCCACCTGCTCTGGCGTGGGGTCCTCCACGGGCTGCAGGGGGAATCTCTGCACCCCCTCATCCTTCCTCCACGGGCTGCAGGTGGAATCTCTGCACCCCCTCATCCTTCCTCCATGGGCTGCAGGGGGAATCTCTGCACCCCCTCATCCTTCCTCCATGGGCTGCAGGGGGAATCTCTGCACCCCCTCATCCTTCCTCCATGGGCTGCAGGGGGACAGCCTGCTTCACCATGGCCTTCACCACGGGCTGCAGGGGGATCTCTGCTCCGGTGCCTGGAGCACCTCCTGCCCCTCCTTCTGCACTGACCTGGGTGTCTGCAGAGTTTCTTACAGCTTCTCACTCCTCTCTCCCGCTGCAAAAGCTCTCTCTAACTGGTTTTTTTTCCTTCTTAAATATGTTCTCACAGAGGCGCTGATTGGCTCGGCCTTGGCCAGGGGCGGGTCCATCTTGGAGCCGGCTGCCATTGGCTCTGTCAGACACAGGGGAAGCTTCTGGCAGCTTCTCACAGATGCCACCCCTGTAGCCCCCCCCTGCTACCAAAACCTTGCCACACAAACCCAACACATTTGGGCTGGGTGCTGAGCCCCGCTCCATGCCGGCAGCTGTGTGGGAGGAAAATCCTTTGGGGATCTTCTGCCGGGGGGAATTTGTGGAAGGGGGGGACCCCAATGTCAGCTCTCTGTCCTGGAGCTGGAGGAGGTTGATCTAAACCTCGGGGCGGCACCACGCTCCCTCCCTCCCTCCCTCCCTCCCAGGCATGAACCCACCACAGCCGAGCAAGGAGTAGGGCAAATAATATGGGATAGGATAGTGCGTATATATGATGGCGGGGACAACCCTGGCCTGGCTTGGCAGACCCTCCCGAGGCTGCAAATTATTTTTCTTTATTATTAGAGCTTTTCTGGAGGATGCTGCACACAGTAAAGTACTTTACAGGACACACCCCCCACTCTGGGCACCTCCCGCAGGGAGAATGCAGGATGCCACCATGTGCATTAAACCACATTTTCTTCCCCCATCCTTCTCTCCCGAGCGGATGGCAGTCGTACGAATCCCAAAGCGCCCAAAGCTTCGCCTCCAACATCAAGCGACACTCGGAAGGCACCTTCACCAGCGACTTCACCCGCTACCTGGACAAGATGAAGGCCAAGGACTTTGTGCACTGGCTCATCAACACCAAGCGGTACAGGTAAAAAGAGGAGAGGGGAAGGGGACCACGCTGGGAAATAACCTCCCACCACGCCACGATCCCAGTCGATAACGCAGTTTTAGAAGTTTTCTCTCCACCTGTTTTCTTATATTCGGCAGCTCCGCAAAGAGGTCCCCGAAGGAGGAGCCCCGTGGCGTCCCCTTCCCGGCCGTGTTCCCACCGCTCACGTAAGTCAGCCCAAACAGCAGACGTGGCCCATTAAAAACAAATAAAGGAATCATTTCAAAACGTAGCCACAAATCAGCGGGTGTGGTGCAAAGTCAGAGTCTGGCTTCCTACGCCTGACGCTGCTTCTCATTTTTGCTGGCTCACGGGGCTTCTCTGGTGTTTACTCGTAATAAAATAAAACAAGGAAAATTAAGCTGCTTTGGGGGAGAGTTGATAATTTACGATGGGAAGAGGCTGTTTTGTTCTTGCCGTGCTCCGTGCTGACGTTTTGCATTTCATTTCAGTCTCAACGCGGCGGGATCGTTTGCATTTACAGGGGATATTACCACGTTGCGGTCTCGTCGAAGCAAAGCATTTGCTCCTTTGCGAACGAGAAAATCCGCTGTTCCCAAGCTCCTAAACTGATGTTAGGGGGAGTTTCTAGTCCGTGAAACTGTTTGGTGGTTGTTTGCTTTTTATTTTGAAGGTACAATTAAACGGCAACATCAGCTTTCCAGCAGCATCAGCCTGGGGATAGTTGCACCCGTCCATCACTGCCAGCGATGGGATGCTCCACGGGAAGGATTTATCCATCACACGCAGCCGCATCAATCAATCCCTTCGGTGTTTCCCAGTCACCTCCTCCGAAAATTTGCACCCGCGGATCAGCCTTCCCTTCAAACCTGCATTTCTCCGGCTTCATTTTCTCTCTAACAGCTCCGAGGGCGCTGTAGATCCTGCGGCTTTCCCTAAACCGTAATAAAACCTTTGTTAAATCCGGCAGCCGGTTGGTGACGTCTCCAATGCTTCCGAGCATCCCATCGGGATCCCGCGCGCCGCTGGTCCCGGGGGATTTTGAGGCACCGGGCTCCGATCCCCGGCTTGGCTCAAGTGCCCCATTTTTCTCTCAATTCCTCGAGTTTTAGGTAAAAGGGTGATCGGGATGAACCTGCCTGACCCCACAGACCTGTGCCAGAAGGGATTTGGAAAGAAATTAAAAAAAAAAAAAAAAAAAAAAAAGGAAGATAACTAGAACCTTTGGATTGAATGGTAATTAATTGTGTTGCAAATGGTCCAAAAAAAAGCCAAAATAGGCAGGGGGGAGGATCTGCTCACTCTGGATGGGGTGACTTCTCTCCTGTACCAACACCTTCACCCCCCCAAGTCCCATTTCTGAACTCCCCGCACACCCCCGGTCTGGCAGAGGTGACATGGGTGATGCTGCTGTCGCCTCCCTCCTGCAACACAGAGCTCATTGCCATCACTTGCATAGAGAAATTAAAAGAATTTTTTTTTTTAAATTACATAAATCAATAAAACCCCAAACCCACTGATTTCAACTCTTTCCCCAATCGGTTGGTTCCTGACCCAACATCCCAGGGAGATGGATTTCCCCCAAATCAGCGCTGCCCACTCCAAACCCCCCCTTAAAAAGCTCCAAAGATGCCTCCAACTCCTCTCCTCCCTTTAAAAGACTCGGGAGTGGCACAGCAAGACACACGAGACTTTTATTACATTCTTTTCCCATTACGTTCAATGGGTGACAAGAGAAAAATCAGACAGACACGGCTCAGGCGGGTGGACCCGTCAGCCAACATCAACCCTTCACGCACGGGACCCACGAGACGGCGACACAGATTTATATTATTTGAGTTTTACAGAAGGAACCCAAAATCAATCAAAGAATAATTAAAACAAAACAAAAAAAACCAAAACACACAAAGATTCAAAGTGATAAATAACACAGATTTGCTTGATGGATTCCAACCCCCTCCCCCGCTCAGTTTTATTTACAACACGGAGCATTTCCAAACTAGAGCATCTCTTACCATAAAATAAATATATTTCAGCATCTCCAAAATGAAAAAATAGTGTCTGTATTTCTAAATGTAGCACATGGGGGGAAAAAATGAAATAAAATTTAAAAAAAGAAAAAGTGCCAGCACCTTATTTATTACCTTTTTACATCTTTTTTCCCCCCTTAGGGATTTCCATGCACCTACATTTTAGGAAACTTCTTTCGAAGGGGCTCCCGGGAGATCTGGGGAGCTCTTCGTTCAGCCCGGCCCCGTTTTCCTTCCCGGGTGGGTTTCTGTCTTTTCTTTCTTTCCGAGCCGAAGAGACGCCAGGCACGCGCAGGGAACAATCCCAGCCTCCGGCCCCTGCCAGGAGGGAGCCGAGTCCAGCCCTGCGCTCTCCTCTTACGGAAAAGAACAAGGACAAAAGAAAAACTGGCCGCTACGAGAAGCCAAATAATTTCATTTAGGGACAGGGCAGCAAGGGGACTGGTACCACAACCGCCCAGCTCCACGCCCATGCCCGTCACCGGCTTAACGCTTCTACCTCCACGGGAATTCAAGTTTATTTTCCAACTGGTGGAGAGCTCAGGGCTCTCCCCCACTGCGACCTTTTCTCCCTGGGGAGGGAGGGACGGCACGGGGGAGCAGCACAGGAAGGCAGCGTGGACGGGAGGTGCACGGAGGAAGAGCAGCGAGAAAACCCAGGCTTTGCACCTTTCCCTTCCTCCAAGCACACACACCCCCCTTTTTTTTTTTGGCCTCCCCTCCTTTTTGAAGAGCTAAACCAGTTTCCTCCCCCTCCACCGGTCACCCCGCCGTGCCGGCAACCGTCAAACTACGGTTTGCAAAGCCCCATCCCGTAAAAGCGTCCGATTTTGGCCCTGCTCGGTGATGTGCCGCTCTCACCCTTACAGAGCCATTTCACATTTTCTTTTCCCCACCCGCACGTCACTTTGGGTCGGTTTGATGCACAAAACGGTTCCCGCGGCGGATGGGAGAAGCCGATGGCAGGAGGGTTCGTGCGCCCGTCCCAGCTGGGCGCGGGGCAGCGGCCGCAGCCGCCAAGAGCCTGGAGCAGGTGCTGAGCCCCCAGCAAGGTGCAGGGCTGCAAGGGGACCTTTTCTTCTGGGTTGTCCTCTCCTCCCAGGCTCCAGGGCCACCCGACTCGACCGCATGTGCCTGGGGTGACGCCGCAGCCCAAGGACCCCCCCAAAACGTGAAGGGGGCACGAGAACCGTCTCTGCTGAACAGCTTGTTCCTGCAAAGCGGCAGGGAGAGGGAGGAGGAGAAGGCAGCTTCCCGCTTTCCTCCCAGCTCGTCCCACCCTGCGAGAGAAAAGACTTTGCAAGGACAGGGCTGAAAAAAGAAAAAACAAAACAACCAACCCCTAGAGTCCCAGGGAGGTAAAAGGAAGGAAAGCGGAGGAACAACGGGGGGGCAGCCCAGGGACGCAGAGCCCCAGGTCTCACCTGGCCTTTCCCAAAACCATACGCTGTATTCAAAGTATTCGATTTTAAGTGGTCCCTTATATTCGGTTTACGGCCAGGGGACAAGAAAGGGGCATTTCTGCATTTTGCAGCTTCCAGGCTGATGGCAGAGCCAAAGGAAAAGAAAATAAATACAATAAAAATAAAATTAAAATAAAATAAAAATAAAAAAAAATTAAAATAAAAGAAAAATAAAAGTCAAAAAGAAAATAAAAAGAAAATAAAAATGAAAATTAAAATAAAGTAAAATGCTGTAAAACTGGAGGGCAGGGAGCAAACGCTTTTCCTTCGCCTTAGCCCAACTGCTCGGACGCTCCTTAGGCTGCCCCGCCAGGCAGGACATCCCTCTCCTACCTGTAAGGGACGTAGGAGTGAACGAAAGCCTGGACCCCAAACCAGACCAAAAACCCGGCCGTGATAAAGAAGAAAACGGAGAAGGCGTCAAGTATAACAGTAAACTATTTGGAACATAAACATGAGTTTATATTTGGAAAAAAAAAAGAGAAAGGAGAGGAGGAATTGGGTATTAAAAAAATAGCACTGAATGATAAAGCGGTAGCAGTCCCTCTACCACTACGCAACCGCAACAAACACACGCACGTACGCCCGGAGGCTCAACAACACCGAACTCCCATTGACCGTGATGTGCACCTCAGTTTGCTGGTCTAGAGATACTGAATGCCTGAAGCACACCAAGGATAACTGAAGACGTCTGCATGGCTTTAATGGGAATCCTCCAACTGGAAAAAAAAAAAGCAGTTTCTCCCTGTGTCCGCGTTGGCACATCCCTGAGTCACGTTCTCGCTCCTCTCCTTCAAAGTCAAGATTCCTAAACATGAAAACTGGGGAGGGGGAAGAATGAAAAAAAAAAAAAAAGGGAGAGCATCATCAGTGGAAGATGGGGTTTGAGCCCCGTTCGTGGGACCACCGCGGCAGAGAGGAGCTGGCTGGCGTGCCACCGTCCTCGCCGCTGCTCGTTTGCTCAGCATTGCCGGACGAAGCACGGGAAAACCGTACGCGCGCGTCTCGTCACGCTCGCATGCGGTCCTTTACCTTTTTCCTCCCCAAATTCAGACTGTTTCTGTGTTCATAGGGAGAGTCTTCCACACGGTCGTTTTCGACATTTCATCCCAGATATTAATCTCGGAAGGATCGGTCCTGCAATAAATATTTTACATCGCAATCCGTGATTACGGGAACTGCTGCCGCCAAGTGCGTTAGCACCAGCAAGAGGACCAGGGGGGCCCGGGGAACCAAAGCTCAGCGTAAGCACCGGAGGTTTTGCTGGATGAGGAGTTTCGGGAGGCAAGCCTGTAGAACAACAGCTCCAGGCAAAGGCTCTTGCTGGCGTTTAGCCCTGGAGCGGGCTCCTAAGCCACTGCTGCTACAGGTCGTGCCTACACCACCTCTTTCTTAAATATGAGGATCTCCTGCTACCCTAAAGTCACTGATGATGCAAGTTTTGGGGGTTAAATGGGAGTTGTGCAGCCGCTCTGCGCAGGGGCAGAGCCCCGCCATCGCCTCCGGCAGCCCTGCCCAGAAATTTGATTTTCCCGCCGAGCGGACCGCTTTACCGAGGGACGCTCGATAAAGACGGTGCCAAACACCTTCAAACGAATCTTGCCAGGGGTCCTGGCGCTTGGTGGCACTTTACCTGTCGCTGCTTTGCTGTGGGATATCCAAGTCGCTGGTCTTCCCCACTTTCAGTTGAACCCAATTTGCAGCAGCAGCTTCCATCACCTTCTGGGACTCCTGACGGAAAAGGGACAAATCAAGTTCTCGGTCTTTAATCAAAGCGGAGATAAACTCAGCACCCAGTAAAGACGTTGCACGCTGTCCTCTCCTCCTGACCTGCGGCAGCTTTAGCTATTAGTGCAGCAGGGTGAAGACCTTTCACTCCAAATACTTTGGGGGGATTAAAAAACGCTATTATGAGTAAACCTTTCCATAGTATTAATAATAATAATAATAATAATCTTTATTATAGGACTCATTTTTAAAATTATACCTCTAGTCAAGTGTTAAGCTCACTGCTAATTTAGGATAAAAGGTTACGATGTGTGATCCAGGCTATTAGGATCTGTTTCTGTTTAGTTCTGATCTTGCCCCGACATTTAAAGACGAGCTGTGGCAGAAAGAGGCAATCTCACAGCCCGAGGGAGACGCCCGGCCCCGAGCACCCAGCAAGCTTCACCTCTTCTTCTTTGGCTTCATTTTTGGCATCGTCCAACTTCTTCTGCTTGCTTTCTGGCATAAGGTCATCCAGAAAGCTGAGCTCTCGCTTCGAGAAGCAGAAATCCATCACTTTCCGGACAAAAACGAGAGCCAAAACCTTCACGAATAAGAGGGAAGGTGCAGCGAGGTCAGAGATGATGCCACAGCTCGCTCCGACGCTACAAACACCCCGACGCCGAGCAGCACCGGCTCTTACCATCATGGGGAAGATGATGGCGGCACGCGACACCTTGATGGCCCAGAGCAGGACGAGGCAGATCAGCTGGATCATGGTGAAGCAATGCACCTTTCGCAAGGGGACGTGCCGCAGGTAGATGAAATCCGGCTGGTGTTTCGCCGGCATCCCAAACAGCTTCAAGCGATCGAAGAACTGTAAAATAACAGTGAGAAGTTTCTGGCCCCGGGGAGACGCGGAGGGAGTGTTCAGGATCTCACTTGCAATGAGAAATCCTGGATCCCACCGCGTTCCTCTGCGAGCAGCACCCAATTTTCCCTCCGCTCCATCTATAAACCGGCTTGCCCGCGAGAGCTGCCCACCGAACTGCAATTATTCCCCGTTATTCTGTTCTCAGCGTTTCTCAGCACGCTGAATCCCCCAGCAAGGATTTCCACCAGCCACAGAAATCGCCTTCCCTTCGCGCTGAATTCCCCCATTTTCCTGTAACCTGCCCTGAACTTGCCCGGTCCTCCCGGCCCTATACACCTCCTGTGCCTCCTCCAATCTTTTTCTTACACAAAATATTTTGATCGCTTGCTTTCGGAGAGGGGTTTTTCCCCCCATGCCACTGCTTTTTTTACCTGCTTCTATAGAGATGAAATACCAGGGACCCAACACGCTGTAAAAGAGGCCGTACCTGAATTCCTCTGAGCGACGACACACCCATGTAGAGAAAGACGCCATAAAGCACAGGCATTGGTATAAACTCCAAAAATAAATACAGAAATTAGTGCATTCTTGTTTTCAAATTGCATTTTCAGTATTACCGCTCTCTTCTACAGTCCCTGCCTAAAATTGCCTAAAGCCTTCCAGCTTCCAGAGGGTTAGAGAAGTGTCGCATTTTAACCATCAGAGATTTTGTGCGTGCGAATGATTTAATGCTCTGCTTTAGGCTGAGCTTTTGAGTTACACTTCATCAGAATAATCCTGTTTTCCAGAAAGGTTGGAGGAAAATAGGTGATTTCGCCCATGCTACCATATGCCGCGTTCTGCGACGGTAGAAAAACATTTGTACGTGTTCTTGTGGCAACACGCAAGAGCAGCGTGCCTCCTGTGAGCCTAGAGATGAGATTACTTTGTGGGAGGAACACGCAAGGAAGCCCACGGGGACGATTTCAGCGCGTTTAGCTACTGGGAACGGCTGTTCCGAGGCATCTGGGGGAACAAATTGCAACCGATAACATGCTGCCTGGTTGAAAGAGCAGAGGTACTGCTCTAAATACGCTTCATCGTAACCCATAAACACGGGTGGGCCTGAAAGACATCTGAAAATCCAAGCAGTTGGCTTGCTCGCTTGGCTCGAGCGTGCCAAACTGGGGTCTGAAGGGCTGGAAAGTGCAACCGAGGGTGGTTCCCACCACGGATCGAGCCCCAAGGTTTGGGATCACCTCCTCCTCTGCTCCACAGCTACTCAGGCCTGGAGAAAGGGGACTAGTTTTGCATAACCTCCAAAAAGCTCGCGGTTGTTGGGTGGTTTCCATTTTCCTCTTACCTTTAACACCGAAGTGAAGAAGACTGAGCAGCCCATGAGCACAAAGATCATCAAGCCAGTGACTCTCTGCTCTCGTATCCCCAGAAACTTGGGCTGTTCTCCTGGAGCTGAGCAGCCAGACTCTACTTTGAGGCTATTCACGTGGGTGATGGACAGGACGGTCGCAGCCACAAACCACGGCAGCCCCATCACGGAGCACACCCCCAGCATCACGGCCACCATGAAGAGGTCCAGGTGGTACCCGCATCCTTTCTGCGCGGAGCGAAACAAGAAACAGAGCATCTCACGGGACAAGAGCAAGGACAACGTCGCAAGTCAGACCCAAACAACCCTGTCTGAGCTCAAGTCGACGTCTTGAAAATTTAAAACACGAACTGGAAACAAATAAGGATGTATCCAGTCTTTGCGCAAGCACCTTGCATGACAATCCGGCAGCAGTTCAGACAAAGTGGATTTGGGGAGTTTGTATCTACTTCTCAACAAAAAAAACCCACCTTACTATTTTTCATTCATAAAGACATTTCTACCACTTGCGAGTAAGATATGACTCTCAGTTATGCCTGGCAGCACATCAAAATGATTCGTTCCCCAGCTGCTGCTGACATTTTAAAACAAAAGCGCGCTTCTACAACGCTCTAAGCTTAATATGCTCCTCCGAAAGATTGCTCATCTGAACTCCCCTGTTGTCGTTTGCTCCCTGTGTCATCATTAAGCCAGGAGACCATCTTGCCACGCTGCCTGACGTTGTTCCAAACCAATGCCTTCACAAGGCATTTGGAATTGGAGCTTCTCCCCGTACCTGCAGCCCAGAGCGGGTTGCGGATGGGGTTGTCTCCTGCAGCCCCTTACCCTCAGCCTGTGCTCCTTCCTGTTCACGATAAGAGCCGTGATCTGCTGGTCCATGAATATCAAGATGGTGCAAAGCAGAGCTGGGATGAGCGCAGCCACCACCGTCCACCAAGGGTTGGGTCCTATGGGGTTGATGAACCACCCGCGGTCGTCTCTGGTAGGCTGCAACAAAGCACACACATCAGCCTCGTCTCCCAGCCCAGCTACTTCACCGGCTTGGATTTTCCCCTCCATCCCCGTGTCACAGCATCTCCCAGCCCTGGTTTCACGTCACCCCGGGGCTCAGCAGTGCCAGCATCCTCTTTGCAAGCACCTGTAGCTATTTCTCCTGCAGGTACCTAGTTTTGGGGCTGTCTTCTCATTTCCAGGAGGAAACGATGCACTTGGAGGTGGAGGAGGAGATGGTCACACCACCAGCATCTCCTCCAGACTCAGCCCTGTCCTGCCCCGGTGAAACCCGCTCCGTGCCACAACACCCCCCCTACCTTGAACGTATGGGGGATGTGGAGCTTCGGTGACGGGATCCCAGTCATGAAGTCAGTGAGCACCATGATGACGATGGTGAGGAAAACAGCAAAGTCACTTATTGTGGACCGCACCTGGGGCAAGAAACCAGAGCTGAAAGGGGCATCGCAAAGGGGGCCACAACATGAGATGGAAAAATGAGAGACATCAACAACATTAAGGCTGGTTAACAAAATCCCACCACTCTGAGGACATGCAGCCAAATCCCTTGGTTAGCTACTGTTGCTGTGCTTGTCTCTGTGAGAGCTGGTGTCAGACAAGAAAAAAAAAGAGTTTAATTAGGTGGAAGAGGGTTGTTTGAATTCAAACCTTAAGTAAAAAAAAAAATTAAAAAATAAGGAAGCAGATGGCTGCCACTGCAGCCACGCTCACAGCTAAAATGGGAATAAGGCGTACTGAGGCATCGTATGTTCCTCAAAAGGAAGAAAAAGTGTCTTTTCCTATGGCAGCTCCTCATTTGAACCAACTTTCCCCTTGAGCATAATGCACAGAAGGTTAAAAAAAAAAAAAAAAAAAAAGGCAAATAAACCCCCACAACTTTGGAAGACCTCTTTTCCCACTGCCTGAGCAAAATATCGCTCGGGGGCAGGTCGCGAGGCAGGTGGGAAACGCCACGGTCGTTTAGCACTCATGGAAACGAGGGAGGGACATCCAAGCTGCTGGAGAGTTTGGCCTTCAAGGTCAATGTTTCCCAGCTTGACCAAGCGGTGGCAAATACTGCTTAGCGCTCCGGGAAAGCCATTTTGGGAAATGAGTGTGGAGACTGCTGCCGGCCACCATCTTCTACCTACTCTGGTTGGGAAGTAACGGCTGCTTTTAAACTTCTTCAAGAAGCTCGACAGGACAAAGGTGGAGAAGAAGAGGATGCAGCACCAGAAGAGGACATTAGGCGCGTAGGGGCCATTGCGTCCACAGGCAGGTCCGTGAAACTCTCCATGCAAATACCGACATTCCTGGAGAAACAGAGCGTCAGGACACAAAGGTAGTGCACGTGCGGCAAGGAAACCTGGGATAACTCGGGGCTTTTGAGGATCTTGGTCCAAGATCCATGACCTTGTAACTGCTGCTGCTGCTGCTGCTGCTGCTGACGGAGATTTATATTGAATGAGCAGCAGCTGAACAAGTGACACATCGAACCGCACAGAGGAGAGCGGAGAGGCGAGATGTGATGGGACACCATATCACAGACCCATGGCACATCCTCCGCTCGAATGGCAGGCAACCGTGGCTGAAGAAGACGCCAAGAGGGGAAGGAAACACTGGAAGTTCTTGGGGATAGAGAAAGAGGGAGCAGGGAAGGAGGGCTAAGACAGCCGCGGAAGGCAAGGAGAAGAGACGAATCGTCCCTTCCCAGCGAAGGGCTCCCAGGACACGGCCAAGAGGGGATGAAGATGTCCTGAAGAGCCTCCCATCCTATGCCTGGGCTTTGCTTCCAGCAACAGCAGCCCGAGAGGCTGCTCAGACGTGCAAATTTATGCATGGACCTACAGACAGTGCTGAGTAAGCAAGCAAGGACTGGAGTTCTTAGGAACCAAGTAAGGAAGCTAAGGACTACCTTCAAGCAGGAACTTAAGTCCTCCAACTTCTACAAGAATCAAACCACCCACTTAACCTTGCTCCTGGTCAGAAAAATTGTCCTGCGACAGGGTCAAGGAGGACAGTTATTACCCACGATGTTGGGGGGACAAGGTGGACTCTCCTTCCCAGGACCAAGCGGGTTAAAACCACACGTTAGATTTAAAGAATGCCTTTGCAGAGCAGCACTAGCACAGTCTGAAGCCCCTCATCACCCGAAGGGCTCTGACTTTTGCAAAATGTGAACGCCCCTGGACCCCGCGGCCGCGGAAGTAGTGGCTTGGGGCACTTACAGTCACCGTGAGGTTTTCCCAGGCGATGCCAGACACGTTGATCTCGTTGCTCTCCCAGAAACGCAGGGTTGCCTTGCTGGGATGGCTTGGTGCCTCACACTTACAGCTGGGAGGAGAAAAGCCAAGACGAGGGTGAGGGAAAGGCAATGGAGGTGCAGCCCTGAGCTCCTGCCAAGGGGCAGCAGCCTTTTAGGAGGAAAAAAAAAACTCACTAGTAGACGGTGAGGAAGTCGAGTTTGCTGTGCATGTGCACAGGGTAGGTCTCTCGCAGGTGACTCAGCTTCTCCAGAGCCTCGTAGATGAAGATGATGCAGATGAGGGAGGCGAAGGCTTCTTCGGTGAAGCGGGTGATGTAGCACACCAAACAGCTGGCGTCGGTGGCCACCAGCACTATGCAGAAGAAGGCAGTCCACAGCCCGATGCAGGCCCGCAGAGAGAGATAGGAGAGCGCGTACTCCCTGGGAAACCAAAATCAAACAAAGGCTGGAAAGGCCAGGAAGAGGCGCCGAGCCGTGCCTTCCTTCGGGGAAAATCACGAGCAATTTAGGAGCACGTCAAGGCTGCAGGTGGTAAATGCACTTTCCATGTCCTACTACAGACAGCCTTGGGGCTGCGGTGCAGGGTGCGGACCTGCAGGAGGAGAGGCCAATTATTTCATGATTGTTATTTAACAATTAGCTTGTGTTAAGGCCTTGGAGGCTAATTGAGGTCAGGGCCCTTTGTGGAAGGTGGTGTCCTCCCACATCACCCCCATGCCCTAACACCAAAACCCCGGCTGATTTTGCACCCAGTCACCTGCTACCAGCAAGCTGGGGCTGAAGAATAAATTGAATTGCAATCAGGGTGTCTCATCTCACATCAAACTCATCACAACACAAGGATCCCCATCCTTATGGCTTCTCCTCTTCCTGCTTCATTTTAACCCTAAAACCCCCAAACAACCTCATCCATCCTTCAGAGACCAAGGGCTCTTGCACCATCACATACTAAAGCAGCAGCGTGCAACGTCTGCGACACAGAAAACAACTGAAATCTAACAACTCTCACTGAGAAAAAGACAAGAAAAACATCTTTTCTCCACCAGTGCCTCCTGAAGGCTCTCGCGGCACTCGGCCGCGGCAGCCGGCCTTACTTGCAGAATTTGTAGAGGATCTTTTCGAACACGAGGACGGGTCCAGTGCTGCCGAGGATGGTGAGAGGTTGGCCAGCAAAGAGGGAATACACCACGCCGGTCATGGATGCGCCCAGCAGTGACTCCATGGCACTCTGTCCAGGGAAGAGGCAGCGGCGAGGAAATAAATCAATGGGAAAAAGAAGAAAAAACCCAAAGCAAATTCACTGCAGCGAAGATTTTGCATGAGTTTTGCGCTCCCCCACGCCACCCAAGAGAGGTGCTCACGATGTGGCCGTCGGTCGCCTCCCCCAGCAGTCCCCCGAAGGTGATGACAGGGGACATGCAGGCACAGAAGAGGAAGAGGAAGGACGCCAGACACTGCAGGCTCAGACCATCCCGAAAGTCGCTCCAGAACCACGGGGCTTTGCGCTTCACGTCCAGGATCAAACCTCCAAAGAGCCTGGAGGAAGGAAAAACAAATAGACTGTTTCCCTGCAAGACCACACAGAGGGGTTTTTGCTGCAGAAGGACAAGCCCAAGCAGACAGTAACCTTCATTGCTAACCAGCAGCAGTCTCCTTCGGCCGTTTTATACCCGGCAGAAACCAAGCAAGCACAAAAAACCCCTCCAACAAAAAGAAAAAGGACCAAACCTGAAAGCCCATCCCCTCTTACTGCAACTGTCCCTTGCTTGGAGAAGCAGCAGAGCTCTCCCTGGAGGTATTTACACAGCTGCTTCCACCCCAAATCAAGAAAATCTGTCTGCAGTGGTGCTGTGGCTGAGCCCAGCTGCCCAGATCTCACCTGCCCAGCCCAGGGGACCGAGCTGGTAATGTGAAGCCCCTTCACTGAACCAACTAACCCCAGAAAACTGCTACAAGGGAAGGTGCACGCTCCGATTCTAGAGGCAAAGAGAAAAAAAAAAAACAAACAACAAACCCCACAAACTATTAAAGCTCACACCTTCCCGTGCGCTCCAGTTCAGGACCACTGTGTTTCTCTGGCTTGCTGTGAGAAGCACTGTCATCGAGAGCTCCTGGCATCTTCCTTTTTCCCTGTTAAAAAGGAAATAAGCCAAAGCTATGGATTCGTAACCACTGGCTTGTTGGGCTTCTGGTCTGGGTATGTGACTGCGTCAAACTGGGACCTGGTGAATCTGGGTCCCAGAACAGCATCCCCGGCCGGCCGGCCGCTGTCCTGCCCGTCCCCCTCGCGCCTCCCTCCGCCGCAGCACCCACCTGCGAAGGGACGTTTTTCGGGGGCTCGATTCGGATCGATGGATCCCATTCTCCTGGCGGCAAGACCGTGACCTGATCCAGAAACTCGTCGATGCCGGCCACGAGGTCAGCCCGGTTCTCGGCTTTATAGGCAACGTCACAGAAAACCTGCTGACAGGAGACAACCTGCTCAGAGGACAACCCATCTCCGATGTCCTAAGCACTACAGTAAGCTCCTGGCTAAATGCAAGATCATTTTCCCCAAATTTCCTGCTTGTAATGGCAGGAAATATTCCCCCAAATGGAAAAATCTGTCCATCACGGTACTTGTAATCATCTCCTCCACGAGGTCCCCATCCCTCATGGCACACCATACCCTTTTGCTCAAAGCGGGGAAGTTTCACTGGCCCTGGCAACGCCACCACTGGGGACAGGGTGCTGGGGACCCCGGGGAGGTGCAGGATGCACACCGGGTGGGATTTCAACCTCCAAGAGGTGGGGTGATACAAATCCGTGCGTTTGCTTCGGCGTGTGAACGAGGGGTGGGCTATCTGGAGAGGTGTGGGCAGTTGGGAAGCAAATCCTCTTCCTCACTACTGCAGAGAGCTGAAGAAAACCAAAAATGACCCGGAATTCTCTCTTCTCGCACCTCATCCGTCATGATAGTAGCCATGGACCTGCCGATCTCATGGTACTGATGGGCTTTGCCTTCTGGTCCAAGCAAAACAAACAGGAACCTGGGCAAGAAAAACACAATGAGCGAGAAGAACGTGTCCTTGCTCAAAGGACACCCAAGGAAATCCCTGGGAGCCCCCAGCCCCAAGCGCAGCTCCAGAGGGGACACGTAGGCTCACCGACTCCGCCAGGAATTTGAAATTCACCAAAACCGATGGCAAATTTAATTTTTGGGCCAATTTTCATTAAAATTGGCCAAGGGGTTTGAAAGACACAGCAGGGAAGGGATGCGAGTGGGAGAAATGTCCTCGCTCCCCCTGCCCTTGTTCCCTTGGGACGCCAAACTGATGCATGCACCTTGATGTTCTTTCGTTGGGTGGGGGTTTTTTGAAATAAAATCTTTGTGCTTCTCGTTCAGACCTTGTTGGGATGGGAACTTCCGTCATGCCCGAGAGGAGGACAGCCGGGGTCAGGCGGACAAATGCCACGATGGGCTGGCGAAGGAAATCCAGCTCTCCTACGAGCATGTTGGATGCTTCAGCCCCGGTGGGAATTTTCTTCATGAAATGCAGCTGCGCCTAGGCACAACAAGCGATATTCAGGCAAATACCCCAAAAGCAAAGCCCTCAGCACTCTGCACCCAAATTTGCAAGACCAAATCTGGCCCTAAAGGCATAAGATAGCTACGAGCGTCTCACCTTGCTTAAGTCCATCGCGTTGCTCTCGTGGTTCACCCCATTTTTAGCTTCTGCAGTGGTAGGAGAAGGATGCGGGGTGAGTGTTTGGGCTGGTAGGAAAAAGAAAGACACTCAGAAAGACGGACAAGGAGCAATTGGGATGCTTCTCCTCTGCCAGGACAAGTCGAATGGGACCAGAGCCCTGCAGGAACCCTCACCTGGCTTGTCAAGGAGGTGCAGGTCTGACTGCTTCTTGCTCACATCAGCAAACGAGCGGACGATGGGAAGAAGGTTGTTTCTTTTCTTCTCATTCTGATGGTGATGCTTCTTCAGTAGGACTTCTCGAACTTTTGCCCGCACGTGCTCGTCAAACTCCGTGGACCGGTCTTGCGGGCCCAGGATCATATCTGGGGATGGCAAAGGGAAACGAAGCCGTCAGAGCAGAAACCCCCCCAGGTCCCAAGCCCCGAAGCCCCCGGGGGAAGGCTGTGCCACGCAGGATCCCCTGACACAGGCCCAGCCTTGCTTAGCAAGACATTTTAATACAGTTCAGCCTTTGCAGCGAAAGCAAGAAGTTTCTTTTGCTAAAAAACACGAGCAAAGTGCTTATTCATCACTTTGCTAAGATAATTATTTCCCATTCGAAATAATGCAATTTTCTTGCCCCGTCTGGCCTTTCTGTATGACTCTACACATTTAAAAAAAAAAATGGAAAAAACACACCAGAAAAAGCTGGTGTGACTGTTGCACGCCCAGCCTGCATCCAAAACCAACTTAAAAACACAGCGGGGTTTCTGGAAAAGGACGCGCCGTTGGGGCAGGGTTTGATTCGGGAGCAGAGGGCACCGCGGCAAACCGAGCTCGGCCGTTCCCGCAGAGACGCGGCGCCCGCGGTACCTGCAATCTCTTCGATGCTGTTGGCACAAATGTCCAGCAGCACCGTCCCGTTGATGATGCAACTCCTCAGCTCAGAGAGGCTGTGCAAGGACAGCGTGGCCACGTAGGGCTTGCTCCAGCGCTCGCCGCCGTCTTCCACGTCCTCCTCAAACTTCAGCCACCTGCGGACATCAGGCGCAATCAGCCCCATTGCGAGGAAACGGCCTCAGCTCCGCAACCCCTTTAACAGAGCTACAGGGCGGCGAGAGAAGGCTCCTCGCATCGGCACCTGCAAAAGCTTTGCCAAAGTCCCGGAGAGCGGAAAGCAGAGCCCGCGGGCGCTGCCGGCGAGGGGACTCCTCTCCCACCACGGCCGGCAGCGGGGATTTACCTTGCCGTTTCCTTCCACTCGGCATCTTCACCCTCTTTCACGCAGATCTCATCCAGCTCGGTGAACAAGTCATGGGGAACGTGCTGCTCGTCCTCCTCGGTCCCGAGGATGAACTGCACTCGCTGGGACGGAGTGTCTGGGGGCAGAAGGCAAAGCCCCGTCCCGTTACCGTGCCCGAATACGGCCCGTCACGCTCATAGGCAAAGCGGGCATCGATCGGCACCATAAACATCGGGCTGGCCCCTCTGCCCTGGCTCTGTCCAGGCTTGCACAGAGCCCCAGAGAAGGAGAAGCATCTAATCCACCTCTGCATAAGGATGGGCATCTTCCCTTCCCCACAGTTCCATTTTTAAAGCCAGGATCCCTCTGAGGAAGGCGAGCCTAAATCCTTTATGCATTTAACTGTCTTAAAAATAAAAAAAAAAAAAAAGAGAAGAAACAGGAAAGTTTGGGAAAAGAGAGAGGGTCCTGCTAAATGATGCCGCTTTCCCTCGGAGGAACAGCAAGCCACTCAAACCGGCACGGGGACCTGCTTGCAGAAGACCCCAGCACCCACGTAGCCCCGAGGAGTTCAGTGAACGCTGCGGCGGGACTTACAGTGGTAGCCCTGCTCCGTCGGGGCAGAGTCCTTCTCCCGTTCCTGTTCCCGATGCTTCTGGCTGTGGGGACGGTGATGCCGCTGGCTTTGCCTCACCAGCGGCATCCGCACGCCCACGTACAGGGTCCGGTGGCCTGCGAAAAAGCGGCGTTTGCATCGTTCTCGATACCGCGGAGACGCTTGACGCAGATGCCGCAATTAAATCAGTGCAGCCACCCCAGGAGGAAACACCAACTTCTCTTAATTTTCTTTTAACTGGATCCCTGAACGTCACAGACCTGCCCTTTTTTCCCAAGCCTATTTTACTCAAACTTTGCAACGAGAGAGCAACAACAAGTGATGGCTCCCGATCATCTAAAATGCCAAGCAAGGGACGTCGCAGGGACTTTGTGCGACGGGAAAAGGCGCTGGGCTGGCAGCTCCTCTACCGGGATCTCAGCAGAGACTCACCTTCCAACTCCTCCTTCTCATAGTGAATATTGACGACGTTGCTCGTTCTTCCTTGGTCAATCACTGCCTCTTCGTCATCTCCCTGTTTAGAAAGGAGAAGGGAAAAGTTGCGCAGAGCTCCCTTACGTCCTCCCGGCCATCGTCCACCCCCGCGTCCACCCAAATCCACGAGCATCACGCCTCCGCGTGCCTCCTCCTCCAGGCACAGCCCTAAAAGCACGGACTTGGAGGAGGTTTCTCTTCCCATAACCCAATAAAACAGCCCGTAGCATCGTTCAAACACAAAAAAAAACCCCCAAAAAACCCTCCGAGATTTGCACCCAGTTGCTCGATTTCTGAAACCGAAGTTTGAAGAAGAGCAAAACACCAAGAAAACTTGGGGAACTGTCAGGGCTGTTGGACGAAATTCAAGAAGCAAGAGCTACACCGGGCACTGGGAAACAGCCCAAAAGAACCAAACCCATAATTTAAAATAAAACTTCAAACGCCGCGCTGGCATATGCTGCCCGTCGTACTAATGATGATGCATTAATCACAAAGACTTAATTAAAAAAAAAAAAACCAACAAACCCAAAGCCAGAGAATAAATAACTTGTTACGATTTAACCTGCAAACACTAACGTGAAATCTGCTTTTTATCCCCCAAATTCCTGCTTCGACTGAACAGCATCACCTGCCACCGCGCAGCAGCGATGCTCGGGAAAGGCACCGGTTAATTTAACGAACAAGAGGAAGAAACGCTCCTGTCTGGAAACGAGTTTGCTGGTCCCCGAGTATTAATTTCAGAGCCGACCTGTTGCTAACTCCCCGCCAGCTCCCGGGACTCGCCCACGTAACCCGGCAGCCGGATTATCACGCGCCCATGGCTTTCCTGTCCTCTCTCCGATGACGGCCTCCGCCACCCTCCGTCCCCTCTTAGCAAAAATGCATCCTGCTCCCCTTTGGTTTTGCCAAAAAAAAAAATCCCCAAAAAAAACAACCCCAAGAAACTCCAAACCCCAAGCCGGGAAAAGGTATGGGATGAAAGGGCTAATAAAATCGCTTTAAATTGCAATTTAAAAAAAAAATTACTGTTTAAAGAAAAAAATCGCGGTTTCAAAAAAAAATCGCAGTTTTAAAAAAAAAAAAATCGCGATTTAAACGAAATCACAAGCTCGAGCGCATTAGGTGGGTGTTGGAGTGGGAATACACGGGGCGGTTTGGGAGTCAAACACCCCGCGGGTGACACGGGGAAAGTCTCCGTCTCTCTTAGAAACCGTTTTGCCCCTGTACTCCGACCAACGACGCTGAACCTGCCGCCGGGAGCCCTCCCCGGCACAAAGCATCTCCCCCCTCCGCATCCCTCTGCGCTCTGGGGAAATGCCGACGGGATTTCGGGGAGAGGTTTCCAACCGTTTGGGGCGGGGTGGGGGGGGCATCGGGGACGTTGGGCCCCTCGGCAGAGCCCCTACCTGTAACTCTTCCAGCAGCGTCATTTTGTAACCCTCGTCCTGGCTCATCCTGACGTCGGTCAGCGGTTTTGGGGTTTTGGGGATCAATCAAGGGGGGGTTAGACCCCCCCCAGGACACCGCAGTAACCCTCACCGAGAGGAGCTCAGTGTCGCCCGCTGTGTACCAACTCCAGGTACACAAAAAGTGACCGTTTCTTGGAATCGGAATCTTGGGCATGGGCGGTTATTTAAAGCCACGCAACCCCAAAACTCATCCTGCTTGGAAAACTTAGTGGATGGGGAGAAACCAGCTCTGTTTTGAACCAAACCTACCCGGAGGAGAGAAATGGGGTGTAAACGCCGGGGCGAAAGGCATAAGCGGCGTTTTGGTGTGTTTCACAGCACAAGCTGCCAACATACGACTGAGGCGCAAACCCTTGGGAAAATACCCGTTACGGGGCGGCTCAGATCCCCCGCTGCTTTTATATTATTAAGTTTTAAAGCTTCAGGAGCAAACGTGGGAGGAAACGGGACAAGTGGGGACCTCCGGGTCCGTGGCGAGATGCTCCGAGCATCCCATCGCCCTTCCCCGGCCACCACAGCATCCCCAAAATCGCAGCGAGCCTCACACGGAGATGCCACCAAAGAATTTAAACCAGAGCACTGAAAGTGCGTGGTGATAGGCAAACAAAAGCCAAAGTTTCAGCAAATGAGGGGGGGTGGGGGGTGGCATTTTACTCCCCCTGAACTGCGAAGGCATCCAGCAAAGATAAAAAAGGTACAACTCTAATTAATCTTTGAGTCTGCCGCTTCTTCCTCCTCACGGGGAGGACTCCTCTCATCGTTCCCCTGCTCCTACATGGAGCCTCTCCCACGG